>NC_090020.1:51988424-52153424 GCF_036417845.1 Apteryx mantelli
GCCTCCTTTGTTTTCTTTCTCCAAACCAAATGCCAAATATTATAAAATTCATTTATACAAAGTAATTCAGTAAGAAACTGAGATTACAGAAGCGTCTTAATTTTAATTTTTGCAACATTTGGAACTCAGTCTGACACATAATTAGTCATTTTACTGTAAAGTATATGTAAAAATAGCATACCTTTACAAACTTGAGAACACTGTTCTAGTATTGCTGAAACACTGAGAATGGCATGCTGTTTTAAAAGTCACTCATACTGCTTGTTGATGCTTTAATTTTGTTAAAATATAAAATTACAATTACAATAGAAACTGTACGTTCACCCCAGCAGTACATGTTATTTAAAGAGAAAAGATAAGGGAATGAATTGACTAACTACACATTTTAACAGGAAAGTTAAAAAGGTGCCTAGCACATGTATTCAGTAAAAAATGCAGAATCTCTATAATTATCTATTATCTGAAATTATCTATTTCAATAAACAATAGTTAAACATATTTCATGCCATAAAAGCAAAACAGTTTTAGTTACTGCACTCTACTGAGTGCAACTTTCTTGGATAAACATACTGTTAGCCTGAAAATTTAAACTGGAGAGTACATTACTTATTCTTCATATATTTTGCAGACTGCTAAGGATTTTTAGTTGTGTAGTTGTGCAGTAACTTCCTTTTAAGGGAGCAAGCCCAATTATCTCAGAACATAGTCCTGACTTTTGATAAATGATGCGATTCCCTCATCTCCCAAACCCACCACATGGAATCAGGATCCAGAATATGGGTTAATTAACATGGAACAAATGAAAATATCATTGTAAGTGCTTGAGAATAAATGTTGTTAACATAGAAAGATGTGCCTTTTGGCACAGTATTTACTGAGGCAAGAATGAGCTACATAAAAGGTTTATGGTAATATAAAGTAACAAACTATATATAATAATCTGCCAGTCATAGCTGATGCAGTTCGAGTGATCATAAGATCACAGGATAGTTCAGGTTGGAAGGGACCTCTGGAGGTCAATTATGAAATCAGACCAGGTTGCTCAGGGCTTCATCTAGTCTGGTCTGGAAAACCTCTAAGGTTGGAGACTGCACAACCTCTCCACTTGTAATGACCACTGTGCAACATTACCAGTTGCCATGAAAATTGAAGGCATCTTGTTTTTGTGTATATGGAGCTTTTGAATTCCTTCTAAATCTGAATTTTCTTTTAGGTTGATTGACTATGTATATTTATGCAAAAGACCATTTGATATAATGACCAGATTTTTTTTCATCCAAACTGGTTATGTATCATGCAGCTTTGCCTTAATAGAAAGTACAATGCAGTAATACAAAGATTTCAAATAATACTGAAAGTTGTAGTCTATCAATTTAAATCAATAGTCACTGAAAATACGGTACTCCAGAATTTTTGTAAAGCTTTCATTGACTATTGGTCAAAGACTATTGGTCTTTCAGAGCCATGTAAAACTTTGACATAGGATCATTACTCAGGAAGGTTGCAGATATTTCAGAGACCACCATGCATCCACCCACATGGAACTAAGCTCATATTCTCATTCATCTATTTTTTCACTTTAAATACAGCAATTTAACTATATCAGAGATGTGTACCCTTGCCATGTTGCTGTGTTAATGAAATCACTTGTTAATTATTATATCCATCAGGTGAGTGCTTGCATTATTATTGACCATTCTGTATTATGGTAGCCCATGGTACCACATTCCATCCTTAACAATGTTTTCTGTGGTTTTTCCTATGGTATATTACAAGATACTTACCAAAACCTACAGATGTTCTGGGAACAGGTGTTGAACTCATTTATTTTACTGGCATCTTTTAGTTTGATTATGCCTTTTCCTTACTGCTGCTAGTCAACACGAAGAACTCATTGATCTATGCAGCAGTCATGGGTAAGCCTTAGGAGGCACACAGGCAAATGGGTTTGCCTCTGAGCTTCCTTTGCCTTTAATGTTTCCATAACATGGCTAACAGGGAGATTTACTTGTTGGACCACTGTTTCTAGGCTTGTTCAGATAGCAGTGACTGGTGGAACAAGTAATAATTCTGGACTATAGGGATTAGCAATGCCAATGGCCTATCAGGGGGATGAAGATCATTTTGCGGAAGTGAGTGAAGTAATTTTCCAGGAGTGGCTGTGTCGGAATGTCAGTGTGAGATTTCCTCATGGTCATCGATACTATCTGGAAACCTACTATCCCTGATTGCTAGCAGTCAATAGCTAATTGATTTGGTAGATTTAAATATTAATCTTATGAAGATATTTGTTATAGTTTGCAGAGGGTGATCCTATTCTCTGTCATAAAATTGGTATCCGAGTTTGTCATAGCAAACTATAAAATGGTGGTGGTTTGAGCAGGACAGTAGTTTTATGTCCATTATAGCAAATTAATATTAAAATATATTGAAATGAGTTCCTAGAAGACATGCAGTATATTTATATTTATAAAATATAAGTTTTGTTATATATTTCTATTTGCATGGGTCAAAATCCACTGTTTTAATCCCTGACCTGTCTTATATATTTAAGCTGTTAGAGGTTCAGTTTTAAGTCCAAAATGTTCTTAAAACACTGCTCTCTTGTAGTCAACAGCCTCTAAGGACAGAGTATATCTAGTTGTATTGTGAAAGGGGTAAGTCTATGCCTAATCTGTTTCCAGTATCCCTGCTTGTTCTTGGGTCATTATGGAACCATTTGCTGTGAATTTTTTGCTTCCCTGCCAGACTCATTTACTCTCGGACAATACCCAGTTCTCAATTTCATCCATATTCATTTGCCTCTTCCCAAGTTGTCAAATGACTACTCAAGCACTTGAAAAAACATCTCTGGAGAGGTATTTTCAGGTAGCTGAAAATTAGCAATAGCATGTCTACCTGTGACTATGAAAGAAACTGTGGGAATTAATGATTATCTGAGAGCAAAGAAAGGCTGGTTAAGATGTTCTTTGATTTGTCTCCCTGACCGCTATTGGCTATTGACCCTCTAAATTAGTACTTTTAAAAATTAGTGACAGTGCAGAAGCAATGCTGAAAGTATGTTTGTGAAATTTATTTATTGTGGATATTGCTAATCACATACAATGATTTGTTGCAGGCCTGAAAGTGTGGTTCTGTTGACATTTCTTTCACAAACAGTGCCAGGGGCAGGAGCCCCCACCACTGTCTCCCATCATAAATCTATGCTTCTCACTCTTGTGCTGGTACAATCGATGCCAGTGGTTTGACAGACTTCATCAGGAAACTGTCCTGCGTTAATAATCTCCCTGCAAAAACAAACAGACAAAACAACCAAACAAACAGGAAATCAAAGCATAAATACTGATTGAACAACATAAAAATCACAGGATTTTTCTTTGTCAGTAATAAACTTCATACCCACATCAGTGAGAGACATCATAATTCAGCAAATGTCCTTAAATAGACAGTTTCCACATGAAAGGATGTAAGTGAATACTATCTCCTCCATAAGCTTCTCTCTCCTTGATTCTCGATTGTTTTATTTGGGAAATTGTGTGGTCTCTTTATCAGTTCAGTGAATTTTTAGCTGTTAGCAGCCTTTGTTGGGTGTAGAAAGGAACCAATAGGTATACTAACTCTGCTTTTTCTTACTTGGCCATTGTATGTTCCTCAGGGATTTTTGAGGCATTTTCTTCGTTTTGCATTGGGAGCTCAATCTGATTTAAGTGAAACCCTTCTGATCTCATAATTATCTATCAAAGAAGCTAAAGGTTCCTACTGAGCCAAGGGTCTGAGCAATATGCAAGTCAAGAGTGAGGAAACTGGAGAACCCAAAGGGTGTATTTAACAGAAATATAAGGTACAAAACTTTACCAGAGGCCAGTGTAAGGTAAAAGACTCCAGGACATACAGACCATAGGAGAAGATTGCAGGGCTGAAGAAGGTCGAGCAAGACCATCAGGAGTAAAAACTTAGGGGAATAAGGGCAAAGGAGGCAATGTTATACAGAAATGCTACTTCAGCGTGGTACCATGTTAAACAGCAGAGAACAACCAGCTTTTGTATACCTGGGGTTTGTTTAGCCACTAGTCAAGATCACTGCCTAGTCTCCAGCAATACTGATAATAGCCAGGTGTTTGGTTGCAGAGCTTGCTTTCCCAGACAGGATCTAATAAGAGCTGACAGCAATAGTACAGGGAGGTCTTGTCTTGGAGCCTTGTCCTTGGGAACATCTGGTGTCATTTTGTTTTGATTCATCAGTGACAGAGGCCTTTTTCTTCACTTGCTTCTCATAGTATGAGATTCTGATAATGAACATGGGATTTTCTAAAAAGATCGGTCAAGTCCAGAAGCTTTGAAGGGGTCCAGCCAGCCAGAGCACTTTAGATCTGTGGGGGACACAGATACCAAGAAAGTCTATATATGAGGTAAAGAGGTATGGCATAGTAAAGGAGACTTTCAGATGATAAATGCTGAAGAATGGGGCATGAAATTAAGTGAGCAAACTCTTTGCAAAGTGAAGTATTTCCTGTTCTGTAGTAGTTGGTCTCTAGTAACAAAAGAAGCAATAACAACTCAATTTAAAACATGCTGCTTATATAAGGTATCTTGAGGGAAAGTTATGTATAGTTAGTAAGAATCTTACACTGGAAAAAGTCAAAGACAAGCATCTTCTAGGCTGGAGGAAAAATATGGGGCACTACAGCTCACACAAAGAGGTAGCAGATAATTAAAAGTGTATTAGATTTTTATAATGATTTAGGGCCAGATTTGAAGGCAGGCATGTGCACTGTTTGTGTGCGCATAATTATGGAGGCATATTTCCAAGACAGGATATAGGAATTACAAGGCCTGACTTTTATCTGTGCTTCAGAATTATGGGGAAAATGTTATACTGATAGTAATTTCTGAAAAGCCATTGTATCTTTTGCTGTTACTATTTTTGTGTAGGTTCTGATATGGATCAAGAAATAGTTCTTAGGTCCTTATAATGTCAAGTTGCAGGGCATCCATTCCACATAGTTATGTTGCGGTGTGGCTAGTTTCTCAGGATGAAATGAATTGTATTTCTGCCAGGAAAATGCATAAAAAGCTTTGTTTGCTACCAAGGAGAAATGCTGAATTCTGTTTTGCAACTTGTTCTTGTAAAGCTTGGTAATATTTCTATACGCTAGATAACTTGGGTACATGTAGCAACATACAAGAAAACCAGGCACAGAGTTTCTGCAATTTTGGGAAAAGAGATTGACTGTGTTTCTTAATACATTATACATCTTGAAAATGTGTAGGACTGCCTTATCACTGTTTTTTATTGTGCAGTCATAAATAAACTTTGACAATGCAGGAGCTTTCTAACTAGATAATAATATAGGCTGTTTTTCTTACATGTCTTTTGTTAACACAATACTTTGGTTTGTTGTATGTGCTTACAAGTGTGAATTTTTACGTACTCACATTCAGGTTTGGTCAATGAAAGAATAAACCCCGGTAACATTTTCAGAAAACCAAACCATGGATCCTTGAATTCAGCCCTAATGGCACTGCACTAACAAGTTATTACCAGTATTTTTTTCTATGGCATCATCTTTCTAGAGAAAAAATTGAGGTTAAAAAAAATAGAAACCACCTTGTTTTTCATTGAAGCCGCTGAGGTGCTCTAGAAATTCATGCATGCGATAATGCGCCGCCAGATTTCATACATATATTACTGAAATTTGGATCTTTATGACTAATTTGAGCTCCTTTGAGAGAGATAGGTGAAATGAAGTGTAAAACAAGTAGAAATACAGTATCAGAAATGCCTCAGAGCATGCTGCTTCTGTATTTTGGAACTGATGTGATAAAATATTCAGTTTGTCAAAAAATCATTCAGAAGAGTTCTGTTACCAAATGCAACACAATGCAGTTTTGCGATTTCTATCTTCTGCTTTGCGTGTCCATTTTTTAAACGTTTTTCAACAAGTTTAACTTTGGTCATGCAAATTATGCTGTTTTGCCACATACTCTCAAAAAATAGCTTGCAGGAATGTAGCATGCAACTGGTTTTCAAAACAAGTTTATTATATAAAAGCTTAATTTCATCTCTTGATGTAAGTAGTGAGATCCTTTTAAATTTATAGAAGACTATGCACTGGAGTGTATTTCAACCAAATATTTATTTTTTAAAAGCTGCAGGCAGAGATCCTGACACTCTTGCTAGTTTTAGGTAATGTTTTCTGATGGATTTAGCCATGAAAACAGTGAATATTTGTGTTGCACATAAACTGAGGGCCACCATCTGTCACCAACTGGGCTGGCCAACTGGAGGAATAATTTCAGTCCATTCATTAATTTATTTTTAAAGGAGGTGAGTAAGAATCCTTACTGGAGTTGCTGGTAAGCCAGTGGTAAGAATCCACTGGCTTACCAGTAGCAGTTCAAAATCCAAATGGAGCGACATACAACATCATGTAAGGTGCGGCTTTGTTTCTAACAGAATACCTCAAATTAACTTTACTCCTACTACAAATAAGCAAAACTATGGTTAAGAAAGATTTGATCAGGTCTCACACGTGATTGTAGGGGAGTCAGGGTTCTTGCGGTGTTTCTCAGGTCTCAGGATACTCCTTGATGCTTTAGGTCAGAGCTTTCTTATCTGCAGAGAATGACTCTTGCCTACTCATTAGAATATTCATTAGTAGGAATTAAAGACAGTGATCCTATGCAGGACATCACGTGCTTGGAGTATGTACACAAGGAAATATGTGTCCCTATACAACAGCAAAGACTTTTGTCTGTGATTTTCATATTAACAGAATTCTTACTGCTATGGAAGGATTTTAATGCTATTTTAAGAAAGCAAAACAGGCATTCTTTTGTTGCAAAAATTTGCATTGGGGAATATTTTATTTGTATCCTACATTTTAGAAGTGCCATGGCAAGAAATGGGTTTGATTTTGAAGAAGAATCGTTTTGAATAATTAACGATGAATTACTCTAATTAGAAGAAAATAATTATAGGTTGGACATAGCTGCTTCAAGTGAGATATATAGAGTTAGAAACTATTGGAAAAATAATGCCACCTGATAGAAGCTGAAATAAATCTAAAAAAGAACTTTCTCTTAGAATCAGGATGTAACTATGGCATTTTAAAATGTCTCCAATTTAAAACATGCAAATTTCTTCTAGACAGAATTATTAGTAGGACTATATTGTTGAATTACAAAATCTTCAGTGTAATAATTAAAGAAGGTAGTTTTATCCTTTAAAAGAGAGTTGTGATTAACTCTTGTCTTAATATCTGAGCTCTTGCTCAGAACTCTTGAGAATACTATAGGTACCTCTTCAAATTATAAAAGTGTTGATCTTGCTTAAACCCAAGATTATTTTACAAGTAAATGTTATATAATACTCTTATTTAAAAATATATTTGTATTTTTTATATATATATATATATATATATATATATATAACAGCAACATGGTTGTCTTGCACTTCAAGTGTAAGCAATTTAGGATCCATGCACCATTAAATTTCATTGCGTCAAGATTACTAATTTAATAGTTTACTTTCAAAATCCAATTTAGAGAAACATTATATAGGCTGAATAGTCTAGGATTACATACTATTCTTCAAAGACTTTTTGTTTCTTAGAATATCACCTGAATGCTGCAAGAAGAAATCCTGATAATTTAATTTTATCTACTGTTAATGGCAGTAACTGATACTTTAAAGATGCAAAGGTAGAAGACGCCACTGTGGAGTAAGGTTATTATATGTTTATTACCTTGAAATGCCCGAACCTCAAGGGGGACCCCAGGAACCTTGCAGGGAAGTGACCGGGCTGTTCCAGGCACCACAGAGCATCAGCCCATGGCAAGGTTCGGAGGGGCGTGGATTTAAGGTGAATTAATAGGTTACAATATGGGGTGCTGCACATGCGCTACAGATAACAAGGGAAGCAGTAATTATTTAGGTATACAGATAACAAGGGAAGTAGTAATTCTTTAGGAGTACACCAGTCCTGATTGACGCCTGTGTGGTACAAGTCTAAGGGTCGCAACCTGCTATTCCTTATGGGTTCTGCACATCAAGCGTTTTGGCAGCCAGAATAATTGATCAGTCAACATGCTCTGTCTCCTCACCAGTCTTCTGCTGTTTACTCACTACACCTAAAGTCCTGCACCTGGGGAGGAATATACCCATGCAGCAGTACAGCCTGGGGGTTGACCTGCTAGAAAGTAGCCCTGCAGAGAAGGACCTGGGAGTCCTGGTGGACAAGTTGACCATGAGCCAATGTGCCCTTGTGGAGAAGAGAACACTGAGGGGGGGATCTTATCAGTGCATTTAAATATCTGAAGGGAGGGTGTAAAGAGGATGGGGCCAGACTCCTCTCGGTGGTGCCTAGTGACAGGACGAGAGTCAACAGACAAACTGAAGCACAGGAAGCTCCATCTGAACATAAGGAAAAGCTTTTTTACTGTGAAAGTGATAGAGTCCAGGAAGAGGTTGCCCAGAGAGATTGTGAAGTCTCCATCCTTGGAAATATTCAAAAGCCGTCTGGATAGGGTCCTGGGCAATGTGCTCTAGGTGACCCTGCTTGAGCAGGGGGGGTTGAACTAGATGATCTCCAGAGGTTCCTTCCAACGTCAACCCTTCTGTGATTCTGTGATAGAATCCAGTTCTATCTGAGCAACAGGGAGAACCAAACCTGAATTTTTTCTAGACCTCCATGCTGACAGCCTGTCCTCTGCAATGAATTTTACTGCCATATATTCATCATATAGTATTGTTCATGCATGCTATTAGCCCGTAATGTGTTGCTGAAGTTCAAATATAGAAACAAAAGTGCTGTTGAATATTTATCTTTATTACAATTACCATGTCACTTTTACAAGGCCCACTGGTGTTTTGTTTTGATATTATGATTTAATTTTTCCAGTTCAATCTTCCCTTTCACTTCTTGCTCTAACTTGTGTGCTTTAGAAGAATTTAGTAGTCGTTTGTTCCCTGAGACAGGTGAATGAACTTGTAACAAGTGTAGTAAAACACACAGAAATAGTAACCTTTGTAATTAGAAAAGCTGAAATCAAAACTTATGGCCTCACTTTAGAATTCAAGGCCAAAAATTATGTCTTGGTGGGAGTGGATCGTGTCTTTGTGATAAAAAGGTAAGCTCTTTTTCATTAACTGAAGCAAGAACAAGACTGTCGTATGCATCTCTTCAGTAGTAGCTGGCTATTTCATTGTTTATTTCTTACTTTTTTATAACACAAGTCAGGGCACTAGAAATTAGCCAAACCAGAGATTATTCAAGAATTTAAACTCCTGCAATCTTATGAATACATTATCTGAACATGTTAGTTGCATTAACTCATGCATGTTAGTTGCAAAGAAAATGCATGTTATCTTACTGCAAAACTAGAGGGCACACCCTTTTTTTGTTCCACACTCTCCCTCCACACTGTAGTTAGTGCAGTCATGTTGACCCATCTTTTCAAATATGAATAATAAATTCTGTTGGAATTTTTAGTGTTAGCCCCCAGATGCTTCTAAAATGCTTGATGATATTGAGAAAGTGATGCTGAGCACCTCAGCACAGAATATAGCCCTTATAGAAGATATATTAGAATTTCTAAATTCCGTAGTAGAGTCTGAAAATATAATTGCTGAGTTTTTTCAAATTATAACCATTCTACCATAGCACCTTTTTACATGCATAGGTATTTAGCCATGCTTTACCCATTTTTTTACCCAGCTGTTGTCAGAACCAAAATTTCCTTACAATGTAGATATTAATATATTGTCATGTCATCTCAACATTTATAGTTTTAATCCTTATTTAATCTAACAGGCTGTAAACTATGAGCAACTTTAAGGAACTCAGAGGTATTGTAAGGATGTAAAGTAAAACTAAGGTCGATGTGGAAGAGTCAGCCTCTTTATGAATAGTATAATCAGATCATTCTGGGTAAGGTCTTCCACCTTTCCAAATTGAATAAATCTGTCTATTCTACTTCTTTAGAAATACAGCTTTAAAAAGAATGGAAAAAAGATTTCCTTTCAGAATTTAATTGCTGAAATGTGTTTATAAAAAAAGCAATGAAAAAATGGGACATTTAATTATGATTTAAAATGATTGAAATTCCAGTGCACCTGTTTAATCAAAAGAAAATAATGTATGCACAGTAAAGTCTTTTTTCTATTATGCTTTTGATAACAATAGCAGGGTATTAAAATATAATAGGAAAAGTAACATCTAACATTCTATTTTGTTATGTCACTAGATAGCATAACTATTGGCAGTGGGTAATTTTTATAAAATTATGCTATATTAAGCTGTAAGTTTCTAATTCAGCTTCATTTGATTACCATCTTAAGTTAAATGTTCACCCAAATGTACAATTAGATACTTGCTATATCCTGCTGTTTTACCGAAAATTAATTATCCTCAGTTACGTACATTTATACAGAGTATTTCAAAGTTGATACCAAGATATGTGAGCAATTTCTGCTTATAATATGGAAGAGCTTTAATTACATGATCTGATACCTTTTCCTCCTTTTCATGTAACTAAGCCTTCCTTCTGGAAACAGCACGGACAGTGCTGTTGCTGAATCATGGCTGTACAGTGAATAGAACTGCACTATGAATAACCTCTGCTTCATTCCTGCCAAAGCTGAAATGTGTGAACAGGCAACTGCTGTAGAAAAAGAAAGGATCCTAGCAGTTGAATGATGTGCTGAATTATTCCAGTCTTGTCTCTTCCACAGAGTTTGTGCAGGATGCAGATCAGGTTACTTGAAACAATTTTGTATGTCATGAGAGCGTGCTCCTTGTTTTTGTAATATTGAACGTGAGAACATGCTTTGTTATCTGGAGGAGACACAAGCATTCACATCTCTAAATGAAATCATTGGAAGATGGTCTCTAAGAACAGAAAACACTGTGTGGTGCTAAATATTCTGGAAGAATGGCTTAATAGTGTTTCAAAATGGATATTCAAATTTGATTTTAATTTCTATGTCCCAGTTTAGCATTCCTATATGTAGGGATACATTAAATAGGGGTAGCATCTATTCATCTCAAAGTATGTTGTAAAAATATTTTCTCTGGTGTTTGTGAAGCACACAGGTACTTGAGTAGTAGCTGCAATGGAAAAGCCTGGGAGAAAAATAGTAGTGGTAGTAGTAATAATAATAATAATAATAATAATAGTAATAATAAAGCTTTGAAGTCTGTGGTAAATTAGATATAAAGGCATCTGTTGAATGCTTAATAGAAAATACAATACCTAATACCACACGTTAAGAGATTGCTCTCTGTTTTCTGCTCAAAAAATCCAGGAGTAGGTAGAAAAATAGTATATGAAGCTTAATCATCAAATTCTTAGGTAGCCTTAATCCTGGCATTTTCAAATTTTTAAATGCTCGACTTTAAATCTACTTTTAACCAAATTTTTCTATCTGTGAGAGGATATTACACTTTGGATTATGCCATAGCATTATCTAGTAGGTAAGGGGGAAAAAAGCACTTCTAAGTGAATCAGCCTTTGGTAAAAGGCATTGAAACCAGGACACTGAATATTATGGACATAGTGTTCAGAAAGTGTTTGTAGATCAGGAAGAGGATTAAATTTCCTTTTAATATAACTTTTGTCTAGCTATTTCTCTCTTTCTATTGCTCATCTTGTTTTCAACAACTTCAGATTAGTGAAAAATAGTTGGGTTGATATATATGAAAGTATCTATGTATCTTTGTAGTATCTTTGTCTGGTCCTTTCATATAATTTCTAAGTCAGTTTTTGTCTCCAGTTTTGCAGTAGACTAAGTATCAGTACAACCCTACAGATATGCAGAATAATGACCTTCTGTGTTACAGGTTTATATATTAGTATTTTTTGCATCTAAAGAACTTATAGTCCCAAGCAGCAGTTGAGTATTTAAAGATTTAAAGAAATAATTCATTTTAGTTTCTTTTTACCTGTCTTCTTATTTCTGAGTCTTTATCTTGCACATTTGCAACCTTTTCTGGAAAAATAAGACTATGATTTTATTACATAATCTCACCACCCAAAGGAGCAATACTTCTATTAGCAGTGCTTGTTCTTTCTGCTGGAGCAGTTCATATGTTTTTTTATGGATCCAAGTCATGTGACTAATTCATTATATGTTTAACATATAGGTATCCCAAGGGCCAGCTGCATATAACTTACATATCACATATCCCACCTAGCATCCGTTCACTACTCTCCTTTAATTCTGTAGCATGTGATCATGTGTGCACACAACCCAAACAAATGCTTGGACACATTTGACGCTCCAGCAGTGTGAGGACTGCCTTTGGTTGAACTGATATGGTCTGTAAGGGCCTGCTTAGGGATTATAGGCTGGCATCACTGTTTTAACTAAAATGGTAAATACTGCAAAAATACATTTGCCTGTATGGCAGTCTTTAAAAGAAACAACATTTTCTGTGAAATATCCTAAATAATGATTGGTTGAATTTGCATAGGTGTTTTCCACCTTAGAATCCCAAGTGCTGAATTAGCAAAACTTGATACCTTAACTGAGGTAACAAATGTATAGGCTTTGAACATTCACCTATTTTCAAAATACAGTCTATGTGGTCATTAGTGAAAATACACATCTAATTGTTTAAGGAACTTCTATCATTCTGTCCAAAGCATCTTTATTGTATGAAATTGAGTGTCTTTTTTAGTAAGATGAACAGGAGACATTTCTCTCTCTTTTCTTAATACTACTGGTGGTCAATCTCTTGTAGAAAATGTTTTAAACATAAAATGCTACTGGGTATGGTCTCAAGTCACATTATTTAGCAGATTAGAATAGACAATTTGGGGCTTCTTACTACAAGAGTACATCCTATCCATGCACTTATCTATATTTAAAACAGTTGCCCTCTGAGCTGCAGTGTCTTTGAATTTAAAGATCTAAATTAGTACCATCTGCTGAGTTATTTCATTCTCTTTTCTGTGGCCTAAGGAAACTGTGATTTTCGAAAGCTAATTTATTGTTAACACTTTTCATTCAAGAGGTCAGCTACAACTCTTTGTGAAATTCAGCAGAAAAATTCTAAAAAAAAGTAAGCTACTACTTCAACATTTTTGCAGCCATATCTCTTCCTCAGATATTTACATGTCTGAGAAAATTACAACTGTGAAAACAAATTTGAGTTAGTTCCTTTCACTTTTACAATATAGTTTATCTATTTTCCTTGTGCATAAGTAAATGCTGCAACCTTCGATAGAAGACTTACCGGTAGTATTGCAATGAGCAAATAAATGTCTGAACTGAACAAGTCTTGACTGTCAAATGTAAGCTTCTCTAGGATTCATGGGTAATGCTCTAATCATTGGTGCAAAACATCAAAATAATTTGCTTTCTCTACATGTTTTTACTGGCCAGCATGCATAGGGGAGTAGTGTGCTCAGTCATAATCATGCTCCACAAAGGCTGGAAATGGTCCCTTTGAGCTTCCAATCATTAGGCCAGCTGAAGTAAAGACAAGCCCATTGACAAGTGCGAATAGCAATAATTTATTTTCTATTGATGGGTTGTGACAAATCATGTTTGGAGCAGTGGCTGCATACTGTGCGGCTCCATGAAGAAAGACTGTGATGGGCCTAGATGAAACTCTTCACAGCTCATTTAGTCCAAATGTAGCCACCTGGGTGGTGAATCAGTTCAACATACCAATGCAGGCATTACGGCACAAAATTAGATCACTTACAGGCAAGCCATATAGGGGTTCCTACAAGACATTAATCAACAGGGTTGAGCTGTCAAAATGCGGATTTCAAAATTAAGAAACACAGGAAGGATTAAAATATAGCAGTGGCAGAAATTCAAAAATAGAATTTCTACCGCAGAAATCCAGGTTGAGAAAAGAGCTTGGAAGAAAAATGATGAACTTTAAACTGGTTAAGTGAAGTATTACGGATGCTTTCAGTAGGGGTAGATTTTTACAGCTGTTAATTAGTAAAAGCAGCATGAGGATTTATTTAAGCTTGGGCACACCCCCTTCAACTTTCAGCTGACAGGTCAAGTTAATTTATGTGCTTCCTACCAGTGCATAGCACAGTTCATATCTTATTTAAATTTACTTTTTCCAAGGCCCACTAATGTGCTTAACATCTGACATCTCATGCTGTTTCAGAATACAGAGAGAGATTTTGTTTTGCAGGATGTGAAAAGCCTGCCTCATTTGTTTCATTAACTCTATTTATATTTTTTTTCTATAGAAGAAACTTTAACAAATATTGAGATCTGACTCTAAAGGTTTAGCATACATTTTACTTTACTTTTTGTATATACGATTTTTGTTTCCAAAGAGAATTCTGCTGTCTATATTTAATGTCAGATTACCTCTCGTGTCGTGTTCCTTGAATCCTCTGAATGGAAGCATCAAGACCTGACCAGCTAAGAACTGCTTCAGATGTTGAGGAGGATTTGTGCTTTTTTCTCATATTGCCCATTGCCGAAGAGGGAGGAAACAGAGAAGAAACAACCAGAGGGGCAAAGTTCCTTTTATCTTCAGAATAACTCTAAAGTAGAGCTCTCTCCTATCTGGCATGTGTTGGAAGAAAGTCTCCTGCACTAACCCTCTCCTTTGCCTCCTGTGTCCCCCTCCACTGTTAACTTGGCAAAGTGGAGAATCTGGATTTTGTACTTGAAAGGAAAATTGTTAATATCTCTGAAATGTTTCAGAAATAAGTAAATGAGCAGGAATAGTCTCAGTGTCATCAAAATACTTTACAGCTTTGCCAATGTAAACATCTATGAATTGCATTTATTTCTCTTCTTATCATCTTAAATTATAATCTTAAAATCAAGTAAAGGGGAAGGACGAAATTTATTATGTCTTTTAGCTGATCTTGAACTTCCTGTTTCTATATTGCATCAGGAGATTTGTTTCAAAAAAAAGTCAGGCGTGGTGATGGTTTATTACCATAATGTGTACAATACCAAGGCAAATGTATAGCATTTAATGTGGCAAGTAATCTATGAGACCAGGTAATTGTTTCACTGTATTTTGTATACTGTCAAGCTTCTTTTAAAGGGACCATCTCATGTCCTCTGTTAAGGCTGTTGTATCACATTGTGATGCTCAGAAGCACACCAAAAATATAACATTATCTGTCAGTATACCGACATATTATGATACAAAATTCACATGATTTGTTCATACTATTTAATATCTGTTTTTGTAGATTTGCCTTCTGTTTGGTTTTAGATTTTTTAGCACTGCTAATATAAAAGTATTATGAAAATAATGTACCCCGATTGCAACTCCAGCTCTATATTTTTTGCATGATACTTTCTTTGACATTAATTTTGGAAATGTGGTAATGAATTTTTCTAAATAATTCATTACACTAGGCATTTGAAAATTTTATTTTTATTTGGTATTATTTTGTCCTCTAAGGTATCATGGCAGGGTAAGTGTCTTGCATAAAAACCAAGATCATCATTCTTTTTCATTGCCTATCAACCAGTTTGTGCTTAACCAAGCATTTATTTATTAGTTCTTAATTGTAAGGCCTACAAGGTTACTGCACCTGAGAGAAAAATCTGTAAGACAGGCTTTCTAATTAATCACTGGGAGGGTTCAAGAAGATCTTGTTATTTCTGTGTACAGTAGAATTTATGTAGTCTATTACAAGTGTTGATTGCTAAAACTGCAGCTCATTTTTGTTTCTTTAGGTCTGTAGTTCTTTTTGTGCTTATATCATTCTTTTCATTTTATTTGTAAGGACACATATGAAGGTGTACATAAAGAGAGAGAGCAAGACTAACCTACTTATTGTCAGTTTGTCCATTCAGCATGTAGAAAAAACTGGTAAAAAAGAAAGGTGAAAGGAAAAAGAACAATATCAATGGTACCAAATCCAAACATGGACTGATTAAGGAGGAAAAAAAAGTCAAAGTAAATCCCATATCAAAATGATACTCACATAGCTAACAAACAATGCAAACTGAAATTCCTGCAAAATAATTCCAGATAGCCATTACTGTCTGTGTTGCCTTATTTTTTCTTAAATGTCAGAATCTGTTAAATATGACCATTTAATAATGAGATCTGCTAGATCACCTTTTCACTTGGGTTAGACAGAGCTCTTGCTGTTAGAATACAGGAACTATCAAAAGTGAGGAAAGCTGCAGAAAACTTTAACTTCTCACAATACTCACATGCTGAGATTCTGCATAGAAAATCCTTCTTTTAAAATCGGGTAGGAAAGAAGAGGAGTTTCTGCCACAACAGCTTTCCCACAGCTGAACTATTGTCAAGTGTTAGGGAAACTTCCATTTGGCACTATGACCAGGAGAAATAGGAAAGGCAGAGAAAACATCCCCTTAGTCACCATTATCATAACAGAAAAAAAAAATGCCCAGACTGATCTTTATGAATGTACTCTTTATTTATTTATAAGGAAATCATTTGCAGCAAACAGATATTTTGAGAAGAATATATACAAAATTCAGTGATATGCCACTGGAAATCTCCGTACAGAGAGCTGAAGAACTGTGTTGCCCATGTTCTTATAAGGAAACAAACTTAAGTCTGTTTACTGGATTCTCCTTCTTGAGCAATTCAAAGACATATTATTTTTCTTGCTGTATTCATAGATCAGCATTGCTTTGCCCCTTCCTACCCACAAGCCTTTTTCCTATTTTGTATTAGCAGTTTACTCTTCTTTTGCTATCTTATCTGCATGCTTTCCTCCCATACATCTTGAGCTCATCCACCACACTACTATCATCTTCCCTGAATTTCAGCCTCTTTTGAAGAGGCTTTTTTTGCAAAGGAATTTCCTCACTTCTTCTGCAGGTGATGTTTCCACAGTGAGTAGTAGTGAGGCAGTTCATTGTTTAGACTTTGCTCCCTGAGGTTTCATCTCTTTCATCAGAATGTGGGAGGGAGCCTTCAAACTACTGAGTTTCACCAAATGCCTTGAGGGGTTCCACTTTGAATTTCTGCATGCTTAACTAAACCTGTGGCTTGAATCTCAGTTGTTCATTTGAAATATATAGAGAAAAAGCTAAACCTTTCTTTCCATCTCTCTCTCCTTCCTTCTCGTGGAAGTTTCTCCCACAGCTGCATGTTGTATAGTTTGCTAGTACTGGATCTACAATTTAAATAAAATAAATTAATAATAAATCATTATACGTAGTTCAACAAAGGGATTCTTACAGTTTTTTTCTGTTGGATTTGGGGGTGGTTAAATGATGAAACAAATTGCTCAGAGGGGTTGTGGAATCTCCTCCCTTGAGGGTGTTCAAGACTTGACTGGACATGGCCCTGAGCAACCTGATCTAATTACACCTACTTTGAATGGGGAGTTGGACTAGAAGTCCTCTAGAGGTCCCTTCCCACATATATTATGATCCTATGATTGTTTTACATTAGCCTGCTTTGCATTCAGGGATTTCCAGACAATAACTTTTGCTTAGAAAGATAATACATTTTAGTAGTGTATTTTTTATTACTTTTGTATTAATTGTAGATTACCAAATGATTGTGCTTTCCTGCAGATAATTATGCATCCATCTATACCTAACATATGCATGTTTATATAAATATGAATGTATAATGGGGGTTAATGCGTAATAAGGAACGATTTAGTTATGTAGAAGACTTGCTAAGAGTTAGCTCCTTGGTGATATCAGGTTAAGGTTGACAGAGATTTTTCACCTTCACAGGACACTGAAGCAGTGTTTTCTTCTGAGATACACAATTGAATTATACAACATTCACCAAGTTCTTATATACTGTAAAATTAGTATTACAATATTCATGTGAACCATAGTTTTCATTATTGTAACTTTGCATTTAATGGACATGATCAGATAATAACATTTTTAAGACTTTCATTCTCAGAGGACTTTATACAGAAAATAGGTCCAGCATGGCCATACAAAGGATATTGTTCTTAATATCTTTTGCGTAAGTCATCTCTGTTTAATATTCCTTACCTGAAGAGTGCTTCACTGTTAAAGGTTTGAAAGTCGACTGGAAAGAATAGCCCAATTATTATATTTAAGATTTAATATTTAATTTATGTGCCTGTTTAATAAGTCACGTTAAGGCTTTGGAGTTGTTAAGAATGGCTAATAATCATTAATAACATACTGGAAAAGGAAAAATAAAGGATGCACTGGCATAAAATATACTCCCATAGAATAGCTAATGTTATATAAGTTTGGAACAGGAAGAATTATAGGGTGCTACTACTGATATTTGTAAGCAGTTGTTCTTTATACTGATACCTCTACAGAGAAGATCGATTATTTTGGATACATCTGTGTATTTTATTTGCCAGAGCACTCTCAAATGTTCTGGCAGATTGTGTATTTGTGAGACAGAGACACTCGTTTATTGTATGTATTGGTTAGACCAACACTATGAAGGATCAACAGCTTTGTCCAGCCACCAAATCATTTTCTTACTTCTTTATGGTTAGATGTATTCTCTTATTTTAATTTTTGGCTATGTTTCATTTTTAACTGCTGGCTCTTTTTAACTGCACTGAATATCAACCAAAACAAAAACCCAACCCAAAATGCCAAGTCCAATCTTCCGCCAACTTTCCATTCAATTCCAATATTCTGTGGTCCTACACTGTTTACTTAAGGCCATTTTTTTATCTGTTATTGTCCAGTTTAGCTACCCTTACTTATACTGAAAAATAACTTCATTCCTTGGTATCCGTTGAAATGATGATTTTCTTCCAGCTTAAACCCTTTCTTTAAGAACGTAGCCCATTGTAGACTTAAAACTAACTGATATTTTAAAACTTCTTTCCTAAGTAAGTGTCAGCAACAATCAAACAAATCTGGAATGTCTTGACCAATAGATTACAGAGATATGCTGAGCCAAACACTATGTAATTATTTAAAGTGTACTATCAAACTATGTAAAACTATCTAAAACTGAGATTTCAAAGTCACCAATGATATTTGGATGTTTGTCCTTTAAAATCAATTAGATTTGAGCATCTTAACTAGCTTTGAAAAATCTCAGCCCTTAGCTTTAAATTTTGTCTATCTTTTGCTATTCTTTTTTAGGTGATTAATAGGAACTAGACTGTTAATAGGAATGAATGTGTTCAGAATCTGGGAATGAATGTCTGTGTATAGGATTGAACAGATATAACCTGTGGGATCTGGGTGGAGAAACAGTGATCCTGTGAAGGTCCAGCAGGTCCAATCATACATGCAAGATGATAAGAAGCTTTAGCAGACAATTAGTCTCACACTGGAGTGGCACCACTGACAGGATTAAGAGGAGCATCACTATTAATAAGAATGAGAAAAAGCAACACTGTTGATAAAGCCATTTGAGATCAAAAGACAGAACCCGATATAACTCTTCAGACTATATGTAATCTGAAAGAAAAAGACTACTTATGGGCATTCTCTACATGAATGTTGATGGAATGACCAAGTGCACTGGATAGAAGCCCAGTGCCTTGGCTGGCTAACAAACACCACTCTGGACAACTGAAACTGGTAAAAGCCAGAAACTAAAAGAACGTGTAAGTGGATGCGTGTGCTTCAGACCAGTTTTGACTAATAAGAACATTAAGAGCACAGAATACATAACCTGAGAACATAGATGCTCTTTCTCTTCTGATATCATCACTTAAATAAGATATAATAAATATTAACAGTAAGGTCTATTTGCATCACTTGTTATATCTGAAAGTTGCGCTTTCCAGGAAAAATTATACTGGAGTAAGATTTGGCATGTGAAATTTCATGAAGATTGATTGTTTTTTGGAAAAATTTGGGCTAGTGGTGGATATAACAGAACTAGTTTCAGTTTTAACTAAGAAGCAACTGCTGTGGCCCCCTTATTATACATTAATTCTTACAAAAACTTCCATTAATTGGATTTTTCACCAGAACTTTTTTGTTTGATTTAAAGTACCATGTAGATTCCTTATAGAAACTTCATTTAAATATGGATTTAATTAGAAATGTTTTATAATTTTAATGAGTCTTAAAAGTCTTTTGATGAGCAGTCAGTGTAATTATGGTATTTAAAATGATTGGATAAATGCATACTTTATCATTTACCTTTCTTGCAACTGTGTTTTCATGCCGGTTATTTTTAACGTGAAGAATTGTTTCATTTTGTGTCAGTTTATCCTCCTCTTCCTTCCACAAAATGTTTTATCTCTGAAATAAAATTAAATATGCATGATACTAGTAGTATTGGATAATATTGTAATAGTACAGTTAAAAATCAACCTAAGAGAAGAAAATTATTCTGTTTTTGTTAGAGAAGTGACTAATTGATAATTTGTTATCCAGAAGTAAATTACAGACTAGCTTTGTCCTATATGAGTTGTATCTTTTGTGTTTGAAGAAATTACCTGCAAAATTGCTGCAGAAGACATGTTGCACTAGGTATAGTGCTATCAGCAGTCTGCTTCACTACCACAACATAAAGAAAGAGAGAGGCTCAGCAAATTTAGGAAAATAAGGAGGTTATAGAAATAGCACTTAAAAGGAAAAAAATGCACATTTTAATGCGTTATGTACTTTATCATGCAATCTGCATGAAGACCAATAACTGTCACATGCTGAGCCTTACAATTCATTGTTCAGAAGTAGTACGCATTAGCTCCTGCGTATCTAATCTATTGTTGTTGTATTGCTATTTTTTGGTGGTTGGATACAGTTTTATTAATGAAAACTGAGCTCACAGTAAGTAGAGTCTTTAATACGTAATAGATAAGCTAATATTAGAGCAATGAGCTTAGAGAAAACCGAGAATGAGAGTTTCACATATTATTTTTCAGGACTGCAATACCTCTCTGCAAATCAGTCAAATCTGTTCTGCTAGAATACTCCAGGTGTGTTGCATTTCCCCGCAGTCCTCATAGGCTACTGATCTTTATATTTATTTACTGTGTGAGTCCTGCAGGAAAAGTGTACATGAATATAATGTAGCATGCATCTACAGTTCTCATTCCGTGATTTGATCTCCTTTGTCTTGTAGATCTCCAATGGTGAGGCAGCCGTGCCTGATTAGAGCAAAGCGTTAGTGTCTTACCCAGAAAAGACTGTAAAAGACAGGTAGACATATAATGATACTTTTTCAAAATATTGTCCCATATCCAGCAAATTGAGCTCATAATTCTTAATCTCTATGAGGATCTACTTGTGGGATTCCATGCTACAGTATTAGCCAGTAGTTTCTACGAACTCTGTTTGTGTCAGAACGTTTTCCTCCTCTTATTGTGAAAGAATATGAAAGTCTCCTAGTTATTATTAGGTTGTGTTTCATTCAGTGTCCATCTTTTAAGTGTAAGAAGAAAGTTCACTGGCATTTGAACTCACATTTTGCCATTAGATACTCGTATAATATCATATATATACACGTATATATGGTCATATTCATATGTCATGCATACTGTCATATGGGAAGGTTTAAGGTCTTTTAGGCTTTTTCAGGGATCATATAAGAATTTTGACTTTTTATTTTTAAGATAATTTATTGCATAGTCAAGCAGTCTGGTTCTCAGATTTTTAAACAACTTTTCAGCAGGTGCCAGTTCTATTTTGCCATATGCTGCTCTGTAATTTAGTAGTACCAAATATAGTTCTGTATGTTTTACTACAGTTTTTTTTATAAGTTGACGCACTCTTAAAAATTTTAATACCATTTTTCCATAAGCCCATTTGATTGTGGTTCTTGGACTTTCTTGGACTGAAAGTAATGTGTTTAAAATCATACTCTTTTTGTAAAACATTGTTATGAATTTAAATTGAATTGTAACCTATTGCCAGTCATTACCACAGTTGGTATCTCTGTCTAGCAAACATTGATTTTTACAGTGACCTTACATGCTGAACAGCTGTATAACCTGACAATACCATTTTTGGATATTGAGAACAATAATACAGAACTATCATGTGATTTTTTCAAGCTTAAGGAAATACTAAGGAAATGCTATTTTATATCATTGATATAAAGCTACCATGAACATATTTTAAGATTAGAGTATCAGAGTCAGATAATTTCTTCCTTTTTTTTTCATGCTTTAACAAAATATTTTTTGGCAAAACAAGCTTTTAAACAGTATTAGCACCTTTTAAAACTTTCCTTCATGGCATACTGTCTATTTTCTGGGAACTTCCTTACCCTTTTTACGTTTTCATTTCATTCTACTTTTTATGTATATAGCTTTTTTTCTTTTTATCTTCATGCTTTCTTGTTCTGTGATTTCCATTAGTTCCATGAGATTGTAAATAGCCTTGGAAATATTTCATTCTTTGAAACAATTACATAGTTTTATTTTCCCATTTACTTTTTTTATCTATTTTATATATTTCTGCAAGATGAATACTCTTCTAAATCTCTGATCTAAGATTTACTGCCTGTGATTATTTTATTTATTAACCCTTTACTTTGTCTTCAGATATTATGCTGATATTATGCCAATCCAACTTTAAAATATTCAGCGTACTGTTTTGAGTACTTACTATCCCAGTAATATTCCAGTCTTGGGATGTCTGTTTATTAAATGGATCCCACAAAGAAATCCCCTTATCTTTCACTGGTGCTACTACATTGTACGTAAAGTAGTTTGACTTTGTTTCTCTGTTAAGTGTAAAGATTTCTAGTTCTCAGATTTTTCAAAGTGGCTTTGCTTGCAAATCTAGCAGCTCTGCCCAGAAGAAGGGGACTGCTTAAGTCTGTGTCTGTTTCCATGTTTCTACCTTTTCTTTTCCTTTTTCCCATTCTGCAGTCTCATTGATATCATCACTTCCATTTTACCTTCTCACAGCTACTGGTTCAAGTCATGAAAAATAACAGCCATATTATCTTGGACATGATGAGGAGAGGAGGTTAACTGTGTGGATGACTGGCAAGTTAGGCATATAGATTCAGGCACAAATTTGGGGATAACTTATGCCATGGGATATACTCATATCTTGCTGTGGATGTTGATATTATGCTATCATTTAAAAGCCTTTTACCCAGACCCCACAGTTTTTCTACAGATATTTCCCCAATTTTAATCTCTTCCATGATGCCCATACCTCTTGGTCTTCTAATTAATAATGTGCAGCTTTACAGAAAAAAGAAATTTCAAGGTAGAGAATGATACTCTACATACATACCCTTCATTCAAATTATTCATCTTTTATAAGACAGAGGTCAGAGTGTTTTTGACATGAGAATATGTTTGTATGTATTCTTCAGTACTCTGGTTGGGTTTTAAACACTGATGCTCTAGTCTGCATGTGTTTGAGAAGCAGAAAAGGGATGTTAAAATACCGGTGGTGAGCAACTATGTATTGTAGAAGTAGTAGGTGTGGCATTCATTTAGCTAAGATTTGAATGAGCATAAGATAAAGACGAACAAAGCCTTTAGTCTTTTTGTGCTTGACCTATCAAAGGTTCTTATGCTCATGACAATTTTAATGTAGACTATACCAAGCACTTCATCTCTGCCTCTGAAGTGATTTAGGCATGATTTAAGATACACTGCAAGCAGACAGATAAAGCATACTTTTACATGTTGCCCACTTGCATTTTCAGGGAATGGTTTCAGCCATATCTGTGGCTGCTTCAGATACTTCAGAAAAACTGCTGCTTAGGATGAAGTGGAAATTCTGCAGCAGACATTGTAGGTTTTATGACCCTAAGGCTTTCTGTAATTTCTAAATCTATCTTTCTTATTAAAAATACTGAATAATTAAAACTATTTCAATACATTTGCCACAACCTATTCTTTCAATATTTTATACTAGAATAAAGTTCACATAGTGATCCACAAATACTTAGTGAGAATGCTGTTTGTATTAAGCAGAACTATAGAGAGAATTATAATTTTTAAAAAGAGAGAACCATTGCACTAACACTAGCTTCATGGTCTCACTTATTGTAATATCCACCATTTCTTTATTTCTTTGGCAGCTCTTTATGCAGGATTTTTTTTTTTCTGAAAGTTCTGAATTTTGTACTGATTTCTGATTTTTAAAAACAAAAAGTGCATTACCAGGAGTTCAAATATGGCAATGAATGATTGCATTTATTAACTCTTCACTATTTCAAATCTCTTCTAATCAGGATAGATCAAATGCTATTGTTAGTATCTTGTTCTTTGAAACATGTAAGCAGCTGCAGAGAAGTTAATAGGCTATGAATTCCTGTTTCAAATGCTGAAAATGACATTAATTGATAGGCCAGATAAGGTAGGCTCCACCTGTATTTTTTTTTTTAGAGATCTTCCACATCTTCATATGTGAAAGAAGGATATATGTATGATACACAGATTTTCTCATCTTGATTTTGATATATGTTGTGAATAAAGGAGAGAAGTGATATTCCTGTCCTGAGAAGATTTCTGAGATTTAGAAAATGTTCCCATCCTGCATCAAGATGAAATCCAGACCTTTTAAAGTTCATCCTACACACACGCAGAGCCAGGAGCATGGCAGGTGGGGATTTCACCAGTACATGGGAGATCTTGCTCTGTCACTCTCACATGTATCATGTGAGTGATTTGAATTACAAAGATATTGATTGTCCCACAGTGGTACATTCTCTGTCTGCCATTCTTAGTTTATGTACCTATAAAATAATGCCAGTAGAAAGGAATGATTTCAAGTCATTTGCCAGATGTTATTCTCAGTAGCCTGTTAAGGCATTAATTAAATCTTCACTGAAGCAAGGATTTAAACCTTGTTCTGTCACAACCTAAGAGACTGCTGCATGTGTCTTTCTCCTTTCCTTCCTTCAGCCCTCTGTCTTTTGAGTAGGACAAAGCAGTGGCTTCTGAGATATTTACTTTTGCTATTATTACATTTTTATATGCAGGAAACTTGAGGATCTTGTCATTGGATAAATGGAACAGCATACATATGTCTTTAAAATAAGTGGAACTTTTGAAATCATTATTGGACATTCCTGCCAAGTAAATGGAAACAGGCATCTTGAGGCTTGAGGCTACTGAAGTTCCTCTGTGTTGTCCCTTTCAAATTCAAGGTTCAGTACAAAATAGATATTGGTTATATTGTGCTCAAATCACTTAAGTTTTATTTTTACAACATTCATGCTTTTTTTTGCTTTTTGTATCACACAAATATCAGTTTCTGTGTATTATATCATTAACAGATTAATGAAAAAATAATTTAATAGACCAATTACTTTATTATTTATGTTAACTAAAGCAAAATTTTTCAATCACTGTTGGCATTAGTAAAGCCAATATTGTAGTTTATTCTACTAGACAAATTTGAAAACTAAAGCTTCATAATCCTTAAAACAATATTTGCAGAGTATTATTCGACTTTCCAAAGAATGGAGGAGTGGAAAAAGCTACAGTAATATGAGGTATATTAAGACATTTCAACATGCCATATTTCTGTTTAATCAGGCTTCTATTTAGCAACTATTCTAAATATATAACTTGAGATATAGTAAACACTATTTACAATGAAAAGTATTCCATGTGTATGCATGCATGTGAGTTTATTAATCAACATGGAAACTTGAAATGTATTTAATAATACCATTATGAAGTTAAATTTTTATAAATACTTTCCTCAAGATCAGGTTTGTGTACCAGAGGTCAGCTTGCTTTTCTACAGAGTCACCAGTCTTCATATTGAGTCAAAAGCAGAAGAAATTTGGATTTCTCTTTTCATCTTTTCCCAGTCAACAATGGTTTAAGTAGCAGGCCTGAACCAAGCAGAGAGAGCAAAACTCTCTGCCAGTTTATTCAGAAGACATATTAGGGAGTAGGGTGTAATTCTGTCAAGTGTCAGTTTGTTTTCTGATTTGACCCCATGAGAAAGCAGTTTTGTGCTTTGAATTGTCTTGGTCTCTAATGTCTTAATTTTATGTTGCCTATTGTGAGGCATATGGTATAAATCAATAAGACTGATTTTCAGTGTTTTCTAAGGTTAACATGGTTTTTTCAAGATCCTTTTCTTCTTGGCATCCAGATGACCCTGCCATCGCTAGATGAAGTTCTCAATGTTGCTCAGTAGAGCTGTAGAGAAGACCTGAACACAGTTACACTTGTTCTGGTCATTTTTCTATACTAGTGGTCTTGCTAAAAAAAATTCTGTAAATCCATTAGGAACATATTTAAATAGTACATTTACAACTTCTGTGTAATTTTTGCCCTATTTATTTTTATTCTACCAATATTTTTAATTTAAGAGAACCACAAATTTTCTGTATTTTGCAATTTTTTTAATTTTGTAGCTGTAACTCCCCTTCATGGGGAAAGAATGACTTGACAATGATAGCCTATTGGACATTAGGCAAATAAAAAAGATTCAAGTTATATTAAAGTGGACTACCATTGAACTGTATTTGCAAAGTACAGATCTACTGCTGACTTAGAGAACATTACTGATGTGATTAGGTGACCAAATTTCACTTCAGTTCACAAGTGACTTGAGCAATAGGCAGAAAATGAACAACAGATTTCCATATATCTTTAGAGGAATTTCTTCTGGTTCTCTCCTTTAGTTTGGTTGCAAGATGTTGGTCTGCATCACTGATTTCCAATATTTTTAGCCCCTTTTTCACTGCTTTCTCTTCCTAGCATTTATCCCAATGT
The DNA here is from genome assembly GCF_036417845.1 of Apteryx mantelli. Taxonomy (NCBI): domain Eukaryota; kingdom Metazoa; phylum Chordata; class Aves; order Apterygiformes; family Apterygidae; genus Apteryx; species Apteryx mantelli. Next base: position 52,015,005 of record NC_090020.1, read on the forward strand.
TTTCCACATGTTGTAAAAATGTTGTAACATTAGTTAGACTGACATAGGCAATGTTATCTTTCATGGAGATGATACATGGAGTGAGATGGGGAAAATAACTAGATTTTCAGTTCCAGACACAGAAAAAGACTTTTTTTTTTTTTTTTTTAACGTGAGCCTTTCCATAAAGGATTGCAATGCACCAGTGAAATGGAAACTAAACTATTAACAATGATGCGTACTGTGGACAGAGATCCTGTTTATGTATCTTTATCTCCTTGTTTGTCTTTGCTTACTCACCTGTTTGCTTGTCTGAAATTGATTTGTTAGGTTATGTAGATTTTTATCTATAGATTACTTTATTCTTCTTTGAGATGATATCTCTGTATCAATTGGTTGTTGCATTTTCAGTCTGGCCTCTGTAATCCTCTGGGGAAGTGAGACAGGGTTACACAACCAGTTACTAAGTTTTGAAAATAAAATAAGAAGCAGCTGCTAGGCCTCAGGGTTCGTTGAATTCAATTTTTTTGTATATAACAGTGCAAACCAGCCAATTTATTCTGGCCTCTCCATCTCCTATTTTGTTTTATTTTTGGCATATTCTATCTCAGTCTCTACCATTAAGGAATTCATCTTGACTCAGTATTAGCATTAGGCCATTAATGATCATTGTGTTTAGTGCACAGTTTCCATACAGTTGCTTTTCAAAAAGGTAGTTCAGAGCTGGGAAAAGAAAAAAAAAAAAAGATTGTACATCTTATTGTACTAAACATCTATTTTCTATAGGTAAAGAAATACAGGCATTAGTCATATGCTGGTCTTTATTGGAGGGACCACATTTACCCTACGAGTGTTAGGCAGGAAAATGAAATACTGAAAAACACTTTCAGACATCCGATTTTGACAGATTTACTTCAGTATTTCGGCTATTACAAAAGTTGTAACTGGTAAATATCATTTTCACTTTGATTTCTTTACACAAGGAAAAATTTGCGTGGGTCAAAGTAAAATAAAGGATACTTGTTCTCTTCTCTCAAGGTTCAAGTGACTCCCACTGAAGTGGTGAGATGTTATTCGTATGGGCTTATCCAAAGCCTAGGGAAGTTACGGGAGCTTTCATTCACTAGTAGGACCACTTGACAAGATCCTTGCTAAGCCTAAAAACAGCTGAAGAACAGTTTACTATTCTTCTTAAAAAGTTATTGTTTGAACTGAGAGAATTAGTGTCCCACAAGTAAGCTGAGAGTTGGGCAGAAGGCAGGGATATAGTTGGAGCACATCCAGGATACCTTGTCTCCAGCGGCACTGAGCCTGGGACACTTTCTCATCAACCACATGATCCTAAGGAGCCAAGCGTAAGCAGGCAGAACTACCTGAGAGCATATAGTTAGGCCAGGAAATTACCTACTGGGAGCAAAATAGGTACACTCTGGTGGTAGTTGGATTACATTGAAGCATATATAGGTGTCCTTTTGATACTAGCAAAAGATAATTATTTCATTTGTATATGGTATTGGGATTATATTCCCTGTAACATCGTTATGTTTGTGTACCATGTTGTGATATTCCTTAATGTATTTTTGTCAGCATTTTCCATAGGCCACTCAATACTTTTAGGATAGTATATAAATATTATGTATGTAATATGATCAAAGATTTTTAAAACTGCAAGGTCAAGTTTTAAAGTGTGCGAAAAAATTAAGGTTATCTGAGCAACTTAAAGTCTGATCTCTGCCCCAGAAAGTGCAGGTATGGCCTTATTGTCTGGAGCTAATATTGCACCAATGTAACTACACTGTTTTCAGAACTGGGACTAGCTCATTTAGTGCTGTCTCTGTCATTTATCTGCAACACTCTCTCATGCCATGTAGAAATATCCTATGATACCATCTTTAGTTACATGAATACGTAGTAGTCAGAGCTAGATGCAGCTGCAGCATGCATGAGAAGGGACAACGATGCCATATGTGACAGTGCTAATGAAGGGGCTAATGTTTCCTTTAGTAAACCTGCCTGCTAGAATTTCTATAGGTGTGAAGGAGACACTGTGTTTGTGTGCCATCTGGGGTAGTTCCACGTGAAATGATGAAATCAGATGAAATGAGGAGAGGCTGAGAGAGCTGGGACTATTCAGCCTGGAGAAAAAAAGGCTCAGGGAGATCTCATCAATGTGTATAAATACCTGATGGGGGGGGGGGGAGTGAAGAAGACGGAACCAAACTCTTCTCAGTGACAAGAGGCAATGGGCACAAACTGAAATACAGGAAATTCTGTTTAAACTTAAGAAAAATCTTTTTTACTGTGAGGATAGTCAACCACTGGCACAGGTTGCCCAGAGAGGTTGTGGAGTCTCCATCACTGGAGATACTCAAAACCCGACTGGACACGGCCCTGAGCAACCTGCTTGAGGTGATGCTGCTCTGAGCAGGGGGTTGGACTAGACAATCTCCGGGGGCCCCTTCCAACCTCAGCTGTTCTGTGATTCGGTGCAATTTTGTGAAATAAGATATCTAGATAGGTACATGCACGATTTTAACAGAAGACTCAAGAACTGTGGTTACAGGCCAGGCAGGAGTTTCTTTTCTTTGGTACAAACATTAAAGAACATAACATTTTGCAGCAGCCCATCATTTGCTCAAATTTGAATAAAACTTTGGGGTCCCAATAAAAGTGGGACCTGACTCCATTAAATGCTCTACTTGGATTGTATAAAATTTTTTCTGCAAGTTATGAACTGAATAAAATTCTTCTAAAAGAAGAAAATGAATATTTTTTTGAATTGAATGTGTTAGGAGGTGGAGGGATTCATATTACTCCCATAATAACTTATGCTTTCAAATGCTTTTTGTGCTATCATAGTAGCCCCTTCTTAAGAAATGGAGGAAGTTCCTTGTTGACAAAATATGAATTTTTTATATTGCTAAGCCACAAAGCTGTCAAATTATCAAACATAATTTCTCAGCAGATATATCTTGTGTTTGTATTTATGGAACATACATATGCCACAGTAACCACATTTGAAAGCTTAATCCTTTTTAAAGTATTTATGTTGGGTTTTCAACACTCATTATGGAAAACCTTTGTAAATTGAAATAAAAGGGGGAGGGGGGAAGAGAGAGAAGAAAGTAGTGCGGGATTTGAAGAGCAGGATAGTTTTAGTGGATGAATTTTTGGTCCTTAAGCTCTACCATGTAATCATATGCAGGTAAAACTTATATTTACTTAATGGAAATAAAAGAATGTGCACAGAATAGAGTCTGTAGACAATGTGGCAATAAGCAGATATGATGTTAGTACTATATATCTTTGAATGTTGCTTTATGAATTTATCCTTTGTGAAGAAACTTTGCTTTAGATTATAAGGATTTGGAACAAAAGAGGATGTGTTTTGGTCCAAATTTGATTAAGGCATAATTGTTAATGGTATAAATAATTATAACTGTATAATATAATACAAATAATAATTGTATAAATATTTTTTGGTTTTGTTTCACTTATTTAAAAAGCAATAACACAACAACAAATGGGAAATGCTTTGCTTTGAACAAAAACTTTTTACACAGTTTTGGTTATCTGCAAAGTTGAAAAAATCAGTTTGGGTTAAAAATTTCAAAAATTTTGTAAAATAAAAAACACATTCCAAAAGGACATAAGATTTTAAACAAAAATTCAAATTATTTTTTATAAAACATTAAAATGTTTTGATATTAGATACAAATTTATAAGGCTATGATTAAAAAAATTAAAATATTTCCTATAATTTGACAATGAACCAGTCATCTAAAATCTGCCCAATTGTTCAAGACCTTTCATTCAAAAATTTTCACCCAATTAGAATACAAATAATTTATTATTAAAAAAACAAAGCAGCCAGTGGCAGGCACCTTCCCTAAAACTGTTAACTCAAGGTAATTGTTAACTTATCAAATGCACTTCATGTCTCAAAAGCATTATAGTTCCAGGATCCTGCTGATATATGTATATTTCTATGCTTCCTTTATTCTTTATGCTATGTTAAGATCTAATTTGCTCTAGAATGCAGCTTGCACGTAATAGAGAGTCCCTATGACTCACAGTGAAGTAGTGGAAAGCCAGAATGGCAAGGCCATGGACAAATTGTGTATTCGGGGAATTCAGGTGCCTTAGTCCAAGAGGAATATTACTTAGATGAAACAGTGTGGAAGAAAACTATTAGAAATGAGTGATTTCTCTCTGTATCCTTTTCCTATTATAGGATTTATACAAACTAAAATGCCAAGTTTTTCTTGGGCATAAATATTTAGGTGACTGAAACTTCTGGTTTCATTTCACTCAATTGTGTTGATCTATTGTAGGCTTGTCATGATTACTCTTCTGTTAATTGTTTAGTACTTTCCCTTTTCTCTATCAGTCTTATTTTGTTATCATTCATTAATTAGTAATGCCATACATATAGATAGATACATTCACATATGTTTTTTTTCACAACCAAGTTGGAAACAGTTATCAAACCTTTATTAAAAGAGTCTTCCCATGTTTTAGACAGACTAACTACGACATTAAAATTATTGCAACAGAAATGTTGTTGGACCTAGAGGAGCAGTATTTAAGTTGTGTTGAGTTAGTGCAATAGGATATCACAGAAAACCGAACAAGAACTAGACAGAACATCTTGCTGCCTCAGCAATCTAAAGAACTTCAGAGCAAGCTAGGGTGGCAGCTTCAACGAAGCTGGCTTGGTATGTGCCTTCGTCTCTCCAATGTCCATTATTTACAGCTGTGCACTAAATGGTTGTAAGAATGCACTTAATAATGGAAATTTATCTTAATGATTTTTTAAAAGAACCAACTGTAGTATTGAGAATATAGATTCTTCCAATTTTCTACTGTGTTATAAATGTGAAGGGAAAAGGTTAAAATAAAAAAAGACCTAAGGAAAAGCTGCATCCTGTGGAAATTGTTTCCCGTTCTCTGCAACCCATGGCTTGGAGTTTGTGAGGCTTGATCTCTAGCAGAGATATGAGATAGAAGACACCAAATAAAAGGTTGGCTGGCTAAATACTGCCTCTCCTTTCTTATGGCAGCTGGAAAGCGCCTCATAAAATTTCAGCTATGTGCCTTCCACTGCCCTTGACAACATTCTTTGTAGCTGTGTTCTTGCCCTGAAAAAGGGTCTTTCATCATTTTATTCCAATTCTTGTGAAGTTTCTATTTCAGTTCAGAACTTCTTAAATATCCTTCCAATGTCTTAACTTCATAGCTGGGATAGGTCAACCTGTGAGTCAAAGCTCTATTCTCTTTTCATGACATACTTTCTAAAATGTTTCCCAGGTACTCATTTCTTCAGTATAAAGGTATTGAACTACTCTTTCCTTTGGTTTGGTCTTAAGAAGTGGTAATCCATTGATCTCTTATAGCTGTGTCTTCCTGCAATTTTTTGCCTGGCTCCTGTTTTTGTGGCATACAAATAATTAAAAATGTAAATATTTCTCATGGTTTCTTCCTCCATACCATTTAGGAAAAAATAAATAGATTGTGTTGATTGGGAAGATTATGGGAGGACAGTTTGGTTGGTGTTTGTGTGTGCATGCAAGAGAGAGGTATTTGGCAAAGATGTGTTGAAATTTGCAGTTTTGATTTATTTCTGAATATGGTGAACGGCACTGATTTTCACATAAAGCAATATAACTTTCTACCACAAATGAATATTATTTTATTTTGGATTGAGAAAGACATGTGGACTGTTTTATATTGGGTAGGCATCGAGATGTTGTCTCAGTTAGTGCGATTTCAGTGTGAATATTTCAGTGTGAATATTCACTACCAAAATTTTCACATGCATAGGATTGTTGCTCTGGATCTTGTTCAATATGAGTCGTACAGCAGTTGTGTATTTGATGACTGCCTGCCTGTCCTCCCCCTTTTTTTCGTTTAAGAGTATGTGCTTATAGTAACAGGGTTCAAGAGAGATTAAAAGACAGAGAACATTACTGCCAAATGGCTAAAGCAAAGCAGGCTTCTTCTACAATGTTAAATTTTAAGGAGTTTAAATGTTATTCTCAGTCTTTAGACATTTATCAGAGACTTCTCTTTTCATTTAGTGGCATTAGAAGAATAAAACATTGTCCCACATAGAAACTGAAAGCTTTTTCAAGACTATTTCAAGACTTTTTCAAGATTATGGACAGACATTGGATTCAGGTGGCTTTCTAATATAGATATAAAATATATTTCATTGTCCATGATTTCTCATACCACAAAAATGTATTTATAACTGAGATCTGAAGTGAAACATACAGATATGTACATTCTTCTAACACTTCAAAAGGCAAACAAGATACTAGCTGCTGCGATTTCCAGTCTCATGGTGAAATATAACATGCAAGTCATTGATGAAACAATTGTTTCACTGCCTGCAAGACTAACCCGCTATTGTGTCCATCAACAACTTCATGAAGGAAGAAGATAATCCACTAAAATGCTCCATGAGCTGGTAGCAAGATGTTTTATTTTCTTTAACAGCATGATTTCTCTACCCATTGCACTCAGTGTAGGGAATACTACCGGCTTTATTGGCAGCATTTTAATACATTTAAATGTAAATGGTTATTTTAATCCAAAATAAGCTTCTGACTAGCTCCTTTTAGGGAATCAATACATTTGAGAAATTTTAATATCTTTTTTCTACATTTCAAAAGAGAGGGAGGAAAATGTATGTTCTGACTTTAATGAGGAAGGTGAACTATTAGAAATACCAGCAAGGCAGGATTGCCAGACACAGTATTCCTCTTGCTCAGGAAGAATATAAATTAAATAAATCTATGGATGACATGCTTGTACCACACAAGGTTCCTGTTTTCTCAGTTTCATGGCTTGTGAATGAATAGACTGACCTCAAATAATCCACTTATCACAAGAAGTCTCAAATAGTAAAACTATCAAAATATACCAGACTCTGCACATTTGCTATTTCAGATATTAGTGAATATCCAGTACAAAGGGTTAATGGCTGTTTCTTCCACATGTGTTTGAATTCGCACCAAAATCAGCCCAACATAGGTATGAGAATAGGATGTGTGATGATGGCTTATAACTAGCGTGGATGTTGCAAAAGATAAAAACACACTGCCAGAACGGCTGCTCCTACTTCATGCCTGCTTTGTCACTTGCCTCTTTCTCTGTCGAGACCTGCAACAAAATGGTCAGTCTCATCGTCATCAAGCAGCTAATAATATTTAACATAATTCTGTTCCACAAAGAGTAAGCATAGGGACAAATAAGAAAACCTCTTTCAGAGAAAATACAACTTATTATTTCTCTTCTCCTCAAGTTAAAAAGGTTACAGGAAGTACTTGCACATGAAAAACACTCTGTAAAAATGGAGGGACATCAGGACCAGCTGAACTGGGAGGGCACCACAACTGCAAGCATGTCACACGATATAAGAGAATATGCCACAGTTGACAGGGCATATTAGGGCTAAGTCCCTAAGTCCCTTGCAGAAAATCTGCACCAGTTAAAAAATGGGATGGATTTCATTTGTCATCACAAAATTGTATCTATTAGTAGTTTATACACTAATTGTCACTTCCTTTTGCCTCATTCAGTTTATAACATTATTTTTAAGAAAATGCATTCAGACAGAAGTTTGAAAATTATAGCAAAACAATTTATTGAAGAAAATAAAAATGATTATGTAGAAAATATTTTCATCTAAATTACATGGAACATCTCTTAAATCACATAAAGATAAATGGGAATATAAGTTAAATTTAAGCATCTTTTTTGTGTTCTTTTCCCACTGTTGCCTTATTTTCTTCTTACATAATACGGGGGGGGGGGGGAAAAACTTTCTCTCCTTGGGCTTGCTTGTTGTTGTCAAAATTCCTCTTGAAAATATAGTGCTTCTGTAAAGCTTTCCAGTGATAACTCACCAATGAAAATAGATAAACTCAAGAGCTTGCATGCTTAAAGTCTGAATATTTACCCGTTAGGATATTTGAATGGCAGTCTGTGTCTGATTTAGATTAGATATGAATTATGTCATCTTATTATCTCAATATTAAATATATTGCTGTGTTTTGATAAGTATCAACTATTCAATTTAGTTATTTTAATATCATCAAGTATGAAAATGCATATTTTCAGCTAACTAATATACAGCTGTACAGTTAAATTTTTCATTGTTTGACAACAGTTCCATACAAGAGGACCCAAGACACCGGCTTTTCTGTAGGAAATAACAATGGTATCAGTATGGCAGTCATATGCCAAAGATCCATTTTAATTCCAACAGCTGTACTTTCTATTTATTTTTATTCCATGGAATTATATATGATGCAACTTTGTTCAGGGCATTAGGAAGATGCAACAGATGTCAAAAAACTACATAGACACTGCTATGAATACATAAAATTCTAATATAAATATTAGGGTGACCCTTTCTGTATATTTAGCTTTCAAAAATGGCATGGTCAGTCTCTCAAATAATGTCAATAAGGAGATTTTTCAAAGTTTAAAATACATCTGAGTTTTTAAAAGTTCTTAATTTTATTTCAGTTTTATTCATGTTTACTCTCTCCTAGCTGTCATTTTTTACAAAACTTTTTCCCTCTAATCTTTTTACACTTTTTAAAAGTAAGGAATAAACTTAGTAACTAATCAAATAGTACCTATTAAAGTAAACTCCTTAATGAAACTTCTTAAAAGGCAGCAATCTGCAACAGGTAAAATCTGCGTTGCTTTTGAAAATCTCCATATGGAAATTACTGTATATGTTACACTTCTGATTTAGTATGCCACTGCTTTGGCATTACCTGCATATACTTCCTTTTGATCTGTGACAAGCACCTAAATGTAATATATAGTTCTTGTTATGTTTTTTTTTAAGTGCCTCCATATGAATATATGTGCAAGTTACAAAATATATGCAGTACTGCAAGAGAAAATCAATGTAGCAAATGTATGAACATATTTTAAATACAGCCATGCTAAAATGCTCTGCATGCTTTTTAAAAGACGTATGGAAACAGATTTATCTCTGCATTTCTGCAAACACATTTAATCTTTATTTAGCTTTTTTAATTCAGTATAGTTGAGATACGGAATTATCGTGGAACATAGTCCTGTATACCTATATATATAAAAAGATGTATTGATGCTAATTATAAACAAGGATAGCACGTTTATGCATTGCTAAGGAAACCTGAGCTGGAATCGTTGGATCTTCCTAGGGCACTGCATACTTTTCCCCTTGCACTTCATTAGCTTACAGATGCACAAGTCAAGACGTCTTCTTCTCTCGCCTCTTATTTAGCAGGGAAATCAGAAGCTCTGCTAGTGCTAGCTGTCCTGTTTGACCTCATGCCCTAAGCCACAATCTGGGCTCATCGAATAGCAAAAAACTTCACTGATTTCTGTATTTATCTGTGCTGAAGCACTGTGCTGTATCTATGTATCTGAAAAAATATATTGCTAGTTTTTTTTCCTCGATTAGCCACATGTAACAGAGAGGGAAACAGCGAGAACAGAGATGGAGAAAAGTTTATAGGCAATTCTGTTCAGATATGCACAAAAATATGTCACCTACGTTATTTTTTATTTCTGCATATTTGAAAAAAAAATTTCAGATGTTTCATTCTGCAAGTACACAAATACTAGTGGCTTGAAAACTGTGCTTTTGCAATTCTACCCTAAAGCTTACAAAGGTGATGGTATTTTATACTAAACATATGCTTTCCTTTAAATATGAAGAATGTCCTGAAAGTTGGGTTTACTAAATTTCTGGACACTCAGACTTATGTTACTGTGATTATATGAACTGTAAGCAAAATGTAGATAGTGATATGATTGATTGGTTCAAGTGTCTCCAGTATCTTTTTGGAATGCCCATTTAATTTAATCTTCCAAAATACAGCCAGACTAAAATAAAATATGTGCCAACCAAGCTATTTGGAAATCTTCTCTCAGAGCCATGTTACTAATAATTTGAAATAACCAGAAGTTGCAGGTTGGCTGTTCAACTCAAAAAAGCTGGTATTTTGAAAGTAATTCATGATGGTAATTTCATTCACATTCACATTGCTTGAACTGGCTACTGCATGGCTGGATTTGTGCCATTACTATTGCCAAAACAATTGTCACACATTTTAGGTATGCTAGTAAAAACATGTTCCATTTTGTACAAATTTTGGAATAGTAAATGTTGACTCTTTCTCCATTTGAACACAGACACCTGATTTGTCATCCCATTTAGAACAGCAAAGATATGTTGTGGCCTTCTCATGGGCTGTCCAGTAGTCTTATAAAAAACAACACCCTCCACAGACTTTACACATAAGAGTGGAACAATTTCAAAATCAGATGAGCCACCAGGTGTTTGTCAAGCTCATTTCGTAGATCTTTAATTCATGGATACTGTTAAGCAAATGCATAGAAGACATTTTTATCCTCATTGGACTTGTTTAAATGCTTTAAAAATAGACTACTTTTTGATAAAATGGTAATGTAATGTATTAGTAATAACTTTTATAAAGTGAACACTAAAGAATGTCCAAACTGGATGACATTGAAGATTTTTACCAACTCTAACGTTTAAGATTCAGTGAACTGTGCTGACAAGTAAGAAGTCACTATCTTTAAAAGGAATCTGCTGATTTATTGTTAAGTTAAGCTTCCATTAGCAAAGACTGCTCGTTTCCTATGCGTTATACCTCAAGTAATAACTGTTTTAAATGTATTCCATTTAGCAATTCTAGTTGTCTTCTTTCTGAGCAAACTCCTCTACTTGAAAACATGCAGCAAATCATATTAATTAAAATGAGTTAATTGGACTGGTAAAGTGGTGCTTTAGAATGACTCTAAGGACCATAAATTCAAATTAAGGGTTGCACTACTTCTTCCTAGGTTTGAAGAGGCTCCTCGGTACATTAGCAAAAGGAAAAGAGGAAGCCAGTCACCTTGTTTGCCAGCATTCATCTGGGATGCTTACACGAGGAACTGTGCTGATGGCTCATATAGCCAGATGTTATAAACATCTCTTAAATGAGAGAACGAAGCAGACAGCCATAATAGTAATTACTTGTACCTAATATTAATAGTCCAATGAGGTGAAGTATGATAGTAGAACCATATATAAGTGGGGTATTAAGAATTATTGCAAAACTTTGATCATGGACATAGAGTGCATATCATTTTATTCAAAGTATGCTTTGCTTCTTCTGCTATTTACTCAGTCCAGGCAGTAACGTTAGCTATCAGATTCAATTTTTAAGGTAAAAGCATGATGGATATATGCTAATTTATACATGTTCATTGAAAATATTTTTCCTAACTGTATTTTAATTATAAAATTATACTACAGAGCACTTCTTTTTCTGGTTTTAGTAAGCTTTTAAATATAGTTACAAAAGATAAACACCATACCTTCTTGCCAGTAATGATTGTCCTTTTTTGCAAGTGTGATGAATGCAATGTACTCATCCCACCATTCCATATTCTGTTTAATTTATTCACCAGTCTGTAAATTTGTATTTGACTCCTGGTTGTTTTGCAGTCTGAATGAGCACATAACAAGTGTGAGGGCAGGATTAAAATATTGCTCTGATATTAGTCTCCTGAAAGCAGTCTTTGTCTTTCTGCTCCTTTATGTGTCTCCTACTTTATAGGATCCTCCTGTGGATCAGTTATAATCTACTATATTTAATACTTGAAAATCTGATTTCTGTATTCAGTAACCGTGCTGCTTGTATGCTTTACCTTTTGTCTTTAGCTGGTATGAACTGGGAGCCTACACTTCGTTATCAATCTAGAACAGAAAGAGATTAATATTAAAGGGATGTCAAGCTCTTGAAAATCTTCAAAATTTCATAAAAGAGATAGGGTCACATTACTGAGCTTTACATAGGCATAGTGAGAGAGGAGGCAATCTTCTTTCCCCCTCCCCCCTCTTCCTTAAAGGGGGACAAAGTTTAACTGGCTGTGTATCAGCAGTATTTCAGCATTTATTACCCTAATTTTCTGCAAGGAGATGCTGCATGACTCTTACGGTGTTTTGATTTAACTACTAAATAAAAGCAAAATCATCTTCCTGTTCTTTTTCACTTTTTCAGTTTCAATTGTATTAGGACTTTGTCCTAAATTAGAATTGAGTATTCACATAGAGAAAGGGAAGGACGTGATACATTGTTCATTTCTTGGGATGATAGGTATGCCAGTCAGTTTTGTAGTATTTTTTAATTTAGTAGTATCACTGCAAGAGAATGATGATCATTCACATTAAATCTTTGGATTGAATATCATGTGGTATTTGAGTTTTGACTGCAAACTTAAAGGATCTTGAGACTGTCCACTTCCCATCTCAAAACCCTTGTGAGCTCTTCCACTTTTTCGCCATTAGTTTTATATGGCTTCTAGTCAGTCTTCTACCAAGGTGTGATAGAAAAAAACCACACCATTACACTACATATGAGTAAGATTTTGGTGTAGATTTGACAATTTGTGTCAGTTGTCTCACAAACATGCCAGTTGCATAGGGCGAGATTTTTTGGGTTGTATTTTGTATGATTCAGTAAGTTCAGCTGATGTACCCCACAGTTTGGGGGGCAATGAATTGATGGTAACCATTTTTTTACTGTCTTGCTTGTTCTAAAAACTGGTCTAAAAATACATAAGAACATTAATAAAAAGTTATTTTTCTTTCAGGTGGGAGATGAAAGAAGGTGCAGATCTTGAAGATGATGAGAAAGCTATGGTAGAACACTTCAAAAATGTTTATTTCACACAGAACACTCCTGCCTCAGAAGATAAAGAAGAATAATTACTTTGACATATTTTGGGTAGCACCTTTTTCTGAATTCAACATGATTAACTTAATGGCTTGGTTATAACTGACAGGACTAGAAAGCTCGGGAATATATATCTTGAGTAGGAGTTTTAAACTGAAGAATGTTCCCCTGTTATTGTCTAGTCGCCCCATCCAAGCAGCAACTGTTAACACACATATAAGGCAAGCAACAACAGATGAAAATGTGCATGTCACAAAACAAGTAAGATGTATCTTGATATTGTGGAGGCATAAACCTGAATGACAAACCAAGAACTGTTTTAAAATTTTAGAACTCACAGTGGCATCTAAAAATAATATTTCTCTGGACATGTTCTAAGCAAAAATTGATATGTTTATATCTACCGTTCCAGAGTCAGAGTCAGCCTGCCTCAAGGTAGTGTCAGATCAGAGCTCAAGCAGCTTTTTTCTCCCTTGGTGCTTGTGTTCTAGTTAGTATTGACGCTAAATCACCCAAAAAGTGTGAGAAGGGACAGGCATCAGCCATAGGTCTAGAGTTTCACCTTAGTACAAGGTCCTTTGTGAGTTGCTCTGGGACGAGAAGCAAAACTGCATCAGCCTTTATTGCCTTCACAATGGCAGAATAGTCCTAACTCAAAGGCACATTATAGTGAAACCTGTTAGCAGCATTTAAAGTTTTGAGATGCATCTTTTTATTAAAAAAAAAAACAGTTTATGCACAGGGAGTGCTCAAAGTATTCTAGTGAGTTCTCTAGTGAACTGAGAAGTCAATAAAGAATTCAGCATTTGTTTCTGATATAGTAAAATCCCATTTTTAAAATAATCTGATATTTTCATTTCCCCAATATTAAATGGTTTCTTTTTCAGTAAAAGTCCTTCCTCAAAGGTTAAAAATAGCTATTTGCGTAGATAGGTGGCTGTTGTGAAAATAATTTTTATACAGAAGGTGTAGCTCTGTAAAAATAATCCATGATTTTTCAGTTTGTTTCTTGCATTGGAAGTCCAAGGTAATCATTTTCTCTGCCTGATGAAGGATCCTGGCAAGATCCTGGTAAGGCTATACTCTGAGCTGCAGCTATTTCTGTTCCCACTGCTAGAGCGTATGCACACTGCTTCTTCTCACGGATGCTATTATGGACATAACTCAGACACCTTGAATAGAATGAGCGCTAGTTTACAGTGATGTAACAATGAAGAATTGAGCCCGAAGCATTCTTTTTTTTTCCCCTAAAGACTTCAGTAGCATCATGGGAGACCATAATAGTAATGCTGGCATAGCGTCTAATCTGAAATGCAGTTTTTCCTCATCTTAATTGGTCTTTTTTTATCATGTGTATAAAATATTGGACCATTTAAAATGAAAATGGGGACCACTGCATCTCACAAATCTCCCAAGATCTTATTACAAAACTGCATCAGTGAAAGGGAAGTGAGGCACTGGTATTTCACAAATGTTAAGAATATTATTTATAAAAAGAAACAGACCTTTTCCTCTACCATTGAGATAGTCATTTCAGATCATAAAGAAGTGATGAAGGGTGAAAAACAATTTTTCCTTGCTTTGTATTTCAACTTTAAAAGATCAGTTGTGGTTTTAAGGCTTAGAACATGGCTACAGGGATTGCCTATGATGGCAGGTGCAATATGCTGACAAATGAGGCATACGCACTCTCAGTCATACTAATGATGTGTCAGTGCAAGTGGAAGTTGGAGTACCTGGAACATTCTTTCCTATTTTGTCAAAATCTATTGTACCTAATTAACTTTTTGTGTAGTCATATAAAGTGAATTTCTCTCTATGTGGTGAAACTGACTGAAATACTTTCTGTGAAAAAGCTCCCCTTCTGGGAAACACTTATTCTGATTAGGATAAACTTCGCAAGTGAAATAAGGTAAACCAGAAAAAAAAAAATCCTCAGTTACTCTGAAATGGGAATGTTCACATGCGGAGTTATTCCAAACTGGTTATTGTGCTTTAAATTCACAACATACCTCATTCTGGAATAATTTGTAAACAGTCATGTGAAAAAAAAAATCTTTATGCCCTTTCCTCCCTTCTCTCCTTGCCAGATTAACTCAGGAGTAACCCACTGGGTAGCACAAGGATAATTTTGTCTTAGCTTTTCTTAGTAGGAGTATATTTATAATCTTTACCAATGTAAAGCTGACAAGATAGAACAAGAAGTCTGAATAAATCCTGAACCTATGTACAATATTTTATTTGGATGTTTTTCTTATTCAGACCTATATGTCTTTAAGAGTGTATGAATGCAAGCTAATATGCATTTGAAATTGAACTTGTCCGTAAATCCTTGGTGAGAAATAGCAGGGCTTGGTCCATTTGCAATGTAATGATCCTAATATCTGACCTTCAGGATATAAAAGTAAAAGCAACATGGCAAAATCACTTATCCTGAATAGATACTTCTGCAACATTCACATTTGTTCAATGAAATTACAATAATAAAAGTTGGATAACTAAGACTGCTAAATAGCATACCATTAATTTATCAAGACTGCTTACTTTAAATTTAAACCCTTAATTGAAGAAAAATGAAAGACACCTGAAAGAGCTGATCATTTTTACATCTCAAGGTGTGTAAAATTAAGAATACTTGTTTAACAGAACACTGCATTCTTTGGCTTTTGTCATAAAACAATAGGTCTACATTCTTAAAAAAGTTCTGTTGATTCTAAAATTGACCTAAGATTGCTTTCATTTTAGAGACTGATGGATTCATAGAGCTGCAATGTTTTACTCTCATATTTTATGTGCTGGCTCTTTCTCAGTACTTGTTGATTCAGGAATGTCTCACACTTTACATTTAGCCTCAATAAATAAAGGCAATGAGAGCCAGATTTTCTGACTGCAATGTGGGCCTTGTGTTGTATGACCACTGCAATCTGACCATGTTAACTGTTCCTGGAAACATAGTCAAAAATAAGGATTAAGGTTTTTGGGGTGCAGGAGACCTTTCTGGATGGGCCTCATTGGCTTAGCTGAGTTAGTTTAAAAGGAAATATTTATTATATTTCTACAAATTAGTTGGACTAGATAGCACAAACCAAGTAACCATGTGTTATTACTAATGCCTATGCCTAATTCTCGCCTTAGTTTTTACTATACTACACTCTCTTTACTGAACTTCAGCTTCAATGAGAGACTTCATGGCAAGGAATATCTCTAATTATGTTTGTTCAGTATCCAGCTCAGAGTGCTCCAAACCTTAACATCTTGATACTTTTGAAATGCAGTTAATAAAATTAGAAGTAGGGCAAAAGTGGGATAACATTAAAAGTAATAAAACTCAAGAAACAGAAAAGAAAGATAGAATTTTGGAAAAAGACAGACATTAAGACATAGCCCTGCCTTTTAATAACTGCTATCCTCACAAACAGTCTCCCATAGATCGTGTTTTATCCCAGCAGAGGGCATTTGTAGAGACCAAAGGCAACAAAGCTATTTATTCTAGAAATATTCATGATGGTAAATGGATGTTCTTTAATTCATATCTACACCCTCACAGCAGTACAAGGTAGGCATGAGGCCTGACTTCTTCCAATTAGTTTCCTCTTACAGAAATATTCTATTTTCCTCTCAGCTAGGAGGTCTTAGCAAAATACTACTAACTCTTTTCTACAGTAAGATACCAATTATGTACTGATATAAAAATATTTTATGGAACTCCTTAAAAATATGTGCACTCATTTTTAGTGAAAGACACTATTCCAACATTCAAGACAATCGTCAAAAGACTAGGATAGGATTAATAGGATTAATTATTTGCCCTATTGCCCTATTACCCATGAAATGATAGAGTAACTTGATGGCAACTGAAAGACTTGTATGTAAGCACAGACGTCTTGAGTAGGTCCTGGCTAGTGCAAAGCTGCTTCTCTGTAGCAGTTATCCCTGTTGTAAACAGTGGTATGGCCAGAAGCAGAAGCTCTGAAACTATTAAATCTAAGGCCCAGGAAATAGGCAAGTGTGAACTGGCTTTTTCCTCTACCTTTGGGCTCTAAGACTTGGGAAGCAGACTAAACTGACTGACATTACAGGGCAGGCAGTACAGGCAAAGCATATAGTTTTGAACAGTTTGCATATTACTGAGGGCCTTGTAACGTCCATCAGTAAAATACTTCATAAGAACCAGATCTTTCGTCACTAGCTTCCTTTCTAGCAACAGCATTTGAGAATAGGCTATTAGCTATTACTGTAGCAAATGAAACAATAATACAAAGCTGACAAAAAAAAACACTATAAAAAGCAAGGAAACATGCAAACAAGCAAAAATAAATCCAAACTCATTTCTTTTTCCTGAAAAAGGAATTCTGTAACAAGTTGCCCAGGAAGAACTGGCAAATGCCAAGTATTTATGACATAAACCGATCATTAGTTACTTAACATACAAGCACTAAAATTTTCATCCCATAATCTGTGTTTTTTATCTAAAAGTCTATTTACTTTGGGGTATTTGGCCTCAATACAGAAATAGTATCACATAGCTCTTCATGTGTCATCTTGGCTCTATTTTGCTTTCCACCTCAATATTGTCTTTCAAGGATGCTGGAAAGACCATTCATTATCTAGATTAACTGTCATAGAGACTTAAACCAGTGTAGGTCCTTTATGGGTTATTATTTCAGATTTAAGGTTGTCTGAATACTCCTCCTGCTCCCAACGTTCCGTGTAATACCTAAGTTTTTCCATTGTTCTAAGCTACTCACGTTACCTGGGATAATGGGGAGCTATTTGTATGCACTGTTGTTTGTGAGTTAGTTATGGTTTTTACTAAAAACTAATGTATTCTGCCCTAGATTGTATTTCCTTTAAGTTATCTGAGTTTTTAATTTAAACTTGAAAATCCATAGCACATCTGCTTTCCCAACCTTCAAACATCTATTTACATATCAATAAAGCTGTATGCCTTCTCAAATCTGATATGGAGTCCTAGTGAACCAAGAATTTAATAAATGTAAAATTCAAACGAACCACATGCAAGGTTATCACACAAGAAATGCAATAGTCATTTTCACTTCTGGAATTTCATCTTTCTATATATTCATAGCACCTTTATGGAGTTGTTCTCTTATGTTCTGGACATTTTATTGATTTCTCCCATTCCATATGATAGGTGAGATTTAAATGGATTTTATTATGTAGATTAAGATTATGCTTTCTCTCTCTAGAGAATGGGAACAAGATTTGGAATGTATGACACAGCTATGGTTTCTCCACTTAGAGGTTGAAATAGCAGGTGTTTTTTGTCTGGTGTATGGAATAGCAAACAGATTACTTTCTATAGTAAAACAGATGTGGCTTTGGGAATGAAATAACTCTGGCTGGAATCCTACCTGCAGGTACGTATTAAGTTCAGGAAACTGATGGCTGAACAGTCACTATAAAGAGTTTCTATTACTAGGGAAAAGGATTAGACCCCTTCAAACAGCAACAGATTTCTGGTTTCTACTTTTCCTATTCCAGTTAAGGCTTCCTGATTCCATACACATCCATTTGCTTTTTGAATGGACAGATTGATGGAGGTTGTTGCATTAATGCAATGCAAATGTGTAATGTTCATCTTTTGGCCGCCTTGTCTCTCCAGACAAATAATCAACGAGAACAAGGTAGACACTCTTGATTTCAGACAACTATCCAGGGTCCTGAGCTGCGTCACTGAGCAACATGGTACTTCTGTCAGAAATTTGTTAACCAGAGCGCAGACACTTTCAAACTAATGAGTCGGAGAATGTGTTTAATTTTTCATGTTTTGAAAGGCACTGTATATGCCTGTTACTTGACTGTTCTTGGATTTGTGAACCAAAAGCAACCAGGTTCACAACCCTTTCATTATAATTCCTTCCCCTTCCCACCACCTTTCCCCGACCCCCAATTTTGGCTAAGCTGTGAGTTTTATGACAACTCCAGCTGTTTCCAGATAAGGCTAGGATCACGCCTGACTAAGCAGTGTAAAATGTGAGCAACTGTCTCAAAGAACATACAATGTGTACAGATGAGTTAGGAGAGGTAATTCTCCAGGCCTGGCAGTGAGACATTGTGGTTAAGGCTTTTGCCTCTAACCCTACATCCTTTGACATTTGGTCAGACCTCCAGTCTGATGAGCTTCATGGTAACATATGCATCTATTTATTTTGTGAGAGTTTGTTGGTTTGGTTTTGGTTTGGTTTGGTTTTTAAAGGGGGAGGAGAGGAAGGGGAGTGGATCGTTTGCTTTTTTATATTGTTTTTGTTGTTATTTAGGTTTCTTTCTGCCTGGACTGATTATTGGTCAATACACGATGATAACAATCTGCTGCAGTAGTTTGGGCATTGATCAAGTCACTAGCTGTTGGTGGCAGAAGTAATTTATGGGTTTAGTCTTTGTAAAAAGTCTCTACCTATCATGGCCATATGCACTATAGACGCTAATTCAATATAAATACCTCCACTAAAATCATCTATCATTAACAAGATTTCTTAGTTCATCTTTGTCAGGTCACTCTGTGATAACCGTATTATTCTTTTTATCTGATGGAAAGAATAGAAAAATGCTGATATCTTATGTGCTGTGCCTTTTTAGGGATCTCATTTTTTCCAACTCAAATTCCAAAAGGTGCACTTAAACTGCATAACAAGAAAGGCACTTTGCTTTTCCATATTATATGTACACAAATTGGTTAGATGACAGTTGTACAATTAAAAAAAAAAAGTTATATAATACCCTGGAGCAGTCATCTGCTTTAACATGCATAATTTATTTAAAAATCATTTGTGGAGTTGAGGGATTGATAGTTTGGAACCGAAAAATTACAGGTATGCTAAGTATGTTCTTGCAAAAATAAATCATGTAATAATATATTGAGATCTAATATTTCAAAATTCAAAGTACAATTAAATTGTTTGCACATGTAACAGCAGTGAAATAACTTTGCAAGGTTTACATCATAAACCCATATATCTACCGAGTGGAACACAGACATAAAGTTCTGCCAATAGAGTTGCTTTCAATCTTTGTTTCATTGCACCAAAACTTTTCATATCAGTCTGGCATTTTCTTTGAACAACTATACACAGGACCAAAGAATTAGGAGTGGGAACTTGAAATATAGATCATATATATTTAATCTTTACAATAAATGCAAAAGCAATAAGTGAAAAACAAAGACATAACAGACTGTAAAAATTCTCAGGAACATATAATCAAGCATAAGAGTGAATGTCACGACAGATTTATGTATGTTTGAGTTTCTGCAAAAACTGCTGAAGACAAATTTGAGAATATTTGTGTATCATCCTTTTGGCACAATAGCAGGAACCAAAATAAATTATCCAAGAATAAGACATAAGAAACACATTCAGTGTGTAAACAACAAGCAGAATAAGAATTTGGAATTAGAGAAGGAAAACTTTCAAGCAAAAAGGAAGAAAGGTTTTTAAGCCTTGCAGAACACTCAGGAACAACGCTGGTTTTTCATGAGTTTCCATTATTTCACAGTATTTTTTTTTTAATTTTCTGATTTAATTTTTATGAAAAGTGTTTATCAAAGGTAACACGTCATCATATTTCCCAGGAAAAGTTCATATGTTTTTGTTTTTCATGAAATGTATTCTCTGTGTTTATATACTCTACAAAAAAAGCCTATTCCATCAATGTCAGGCCACAAGAACAAATGAAAAGGAACTACAAAGGGAATTCTAAAGAGATTTTTTTCTTCCACCATCTTTTCTTTCAGGCTTATCCTCAAAAGCATTTTCTGTGGCCCAGAGGACATGGGATAATTTTTCCCAAGAATCACAGCTCCTCAAGCTAGCTGTCCTTAAACATACCTGCTAGATTACAAGGCTAGGCTTTTTTTTTTTAACCCCTGGAAATAGTAGCCTTCATCATCAAACAAGTTTAATTTTTAAGAGTAAAAAAAAAAAAATTAGTATGTGTTCCAAATCTGTAGGCTGCCAAGAGCTGGGCTGATGTTGTTCAATAACAAGGACTCCATTGTGAAAACAGAGTGCTTGCCGTTAAATAGTATGGTGTGCTTTATCATAAAGTATGTAACACAAGATGGCGCATAGGAAAGAACAGAAGTAATGGATTTATTAATGTGGTTCTTCTCAACCCTGCTACCTTACATCCTTTTGTCACAGCAAAGGATTCCTAAACTAGGTCACCTTGTTCACTTTTAAGATTTGATACAAAGCTCAAGTGGCATAAACAGCCATTGTTGTAAGTGTAAATCAGACTTACCTAATGTCAAATATAAAGTGATCAGTCTTAGCATACTTGGGTGCCTGCTGCTAACCATGTCTGTGAGGTTTAGAGTGCTCTTAACCAGCAATTATCTCACTGAGAACTAAGGATGTTAATACTTCACATTATCAGATGCTGAAAGCAGAAATGTAGGTACTTCTGAGGGAAGGACTGTGGTGTTCTACCATCACTGAACCACAGGAGGATTTAACAACTACTTATGAGAGTTGCATTGCAGGATAGCTATTAAAATCAGACATCCTACTTGCTACGATCATCTATCAGCTGCTTCTAAAATCCTGCCCACCTTCTGTGTGTCATCTGGAAGAGATAAAGTTTTAATTGTGAGCGGGTGGTGTAAAAAAAATAGAAAAAAAAGACAAGGCGCCTTCTGTCATTCCAAATTTCTTGTCCTATCTTGCTTTATGTTTCAGTGTCTTTGTGCCAGTTGAAGTTTTGCAGGCAGCTTTTAAAAAGAAAAAAATATATAAATAAAATCAATAGAAACAAATAAAAATCTAGGACAACAAAGAGCACACCATAAAGAATGTATTGCAGAGAGTGGGAACAAAAAATACTGCAATTGGCAGCTTTTTCTACTTTTATTCTTTGACTCCTAATTCTTATGACTCCTAAATTTCCAATAATTCCTAGTTTCCTTGGTATTTGTTAGCAACTTCCTTTTTCATGTTTGTTATGTGTTTATATTTATCACCTTAAGAGCTCCTTTTCTGTGGCCACTACTCTTGAGTTAGGCAGTATATTCTCACGTTTTGGGGTTCAAAATGGGTTCATTCACAATATTTTCATTCAATTTTTCTGTTCAATTTTTCAAGCTGATGAGACGTCACTTTTTCAGCCATTTGAGATAAGCCTTGTTAAAGCACTATTTATGTTCCTGTAATAAGAACTGTCTTCAGACCATGATCACTTGTCACAGACACTACAAATATTTGGTTCCCCTGGTTTGCTGCTCTTTAGATATGATGATGCAGTCTAAAATAACTCTTCCCATGTTGGATACAATTCTTTTGAGTTACATTTTGTCTTTAAATTAAAAAAAAAAAGAAAAATATTTTCATCCTGACAGCACTGAAAATTTCATGCTCTGTCATTCAGCCTGCAGCCCTCAGTAAGAACAGCTTTTCTCATCTCTGTGCTGAAGACAGATAGTTGAAGAGCCAGTCATCACGTTCAGTGTATCAAGTGGCTGGCCTGCTTATCTAGCATTCCCCAAGCACTCCAGGCTACTTGCTTCCAAGCTGCTCAGGGTAACCTTTTATTATCCAGTTAGTGTCTTTCTTGAAAGTCTCCAGATCTTGTTCTAGACTTTGGGGTTTTTTTTCCTCTGTGCTGTTTTCAGTGCAGTCTCTCCACTATTTCAAATGATTATCAGTTGACAATTTTTCTCTTTGAAACTCCCTCTCTTTCAAATTAAATTTCCTAATTGTTTCATGGGTAAGGTACAAAGCATCTGTCCTTTGTTTTATTATGTACATTTTGGGAGGGAAAAACAAAAGCTGGGGAACAGAAAGGACTCCTTTAGGGATCAAGTCCAGGCAACGCACAATAGATGTCCAGTTCATACTAGAGATGAGAGAAATGATTCACTGCTGCAGATACTTGACAGTCTGTCTGTTGGCTTAACCATCATGGCAAAACACAGAAATCAGGTCTCAGGAGGTATGAGACCTGTTTGAGACCTCTTTCCTCCTCCTCTGCCCTAACTGATGAGTTTATAGCAAAGGTTTATTGTTGTTCTCCCTGTGCATTACTTACTTTCACAGAATCACAGAATCGCTGAGGTTGGAAGGGACCTCTGGAGATCATCTAGTCCAACCCCCCTGCTCAAGCAGGGTCACCTAGAGCACGTTGCACAGGATTGCATCCAGGCACGTTTTGAATATCTCCAGAGAAGGAGACTCCACCACCTCTTGGGGCAACCTGTTCCAGTGCTCTGTCACCCTCACAGTGAAAAAGTTTTTCCTCATGTTAAGATGGAAGTGTCTGTGTTTCAGTTTGTGCCCGTTGCCTCGCGTCCTGTCGCTCGGCACCACTGAAAAGAGTCTGGCCCCATCCTCTCGACACCCTCCCTTCAGATACTTGTACACGTTGATAAGATCTCCTCTCAGCCTTTTCTTCTCCAAGCTAAACAGGCCCAGCTCTCTCAGCCTTTCCTCATAAGAGAGATGCTCCAGTCCCCTAATCATCTTTGTGGCCCTTCGCTGGACTTGCTCCAGTAGTGCCACATCCCTCTTGTACTGGGGAGCCCAGAACTGGACGCAGTACTCCAGATGTGGCCTCACCAGGGCTGAGTAGAGGGGGAGAATCACCTCCCTCGACCTGCTGGAAACTCTCTTCCTGATGCAGCCCAGGATACCATTGGCCTTCTTGGCCACAAGGGCACATTGCTGCCTCATGCTTAACTTGGTGTCCACCAGCACTCCCAGGTCCTTCTCGGCAGAGCTGCTTTCCAGCAGGTCAGCCCCCAACCTGTACTGGTGCATGGGGTTATTCCTCCCCAGGTGCAGGACCCTGCACTTCCCTTTGTTGAACTTCATGAGGTTCCTCTCCGCCCACCTCTCCAGCCTGTCCAGGTCTCTCTGAATGGCAGCACAGCCCTCTGGTGTATCCGCCACTCCTCCCAGTTTGGTATCATCGGCAAACTTGCTGAGGGTGCACTCTGTGCCTTCATCCAGGTCATTGATGAAGAAGTTGAACAAGACTGGACCCAGTACTGACCCCTGGGGGACACTGCGAGCTACAGGCCTCCAACTAGACTCTGTGCCACTGATCACAACCCTCTGAGCTCTGCCATTCAGCCAGTTCTCAATCCACCTCACTGTCCACTCATCTAACCCACACTTCCTGAGCTTGTCTATGAGGATGCTATGGGAGACTTTATACTATTAAATTTCATCCCATTTCTATCATTCTAGTCAAGATTATTACTGGTAATACCTTTTGATTTAGTGTCATCTGCAAAATTCACAGGTGCATGTCAAATTCTTATCTCTGTCTATCTCATTAATGAATATTTTGCACATACCATGTTCAAAAGCTAATCACAGCCACTAAAGAATGCTTCTGCTAATCTATCTCCCACCTGATAACTGCCTTTCAGCTTAGGCTTTTGTAGTCTCCTCTTTAGCCAACTTCACATCTACCTTACAATTCTGGCCTGAATTATCATCATCCCCACCTGCAGTAATACTCCCCTGTGGGGAACTGTAGCAAATTCTTTACTTCAGTTTAGATATATTATTGTATTGAATCACTCTTGTATAAGAGATTGTGATCGTAACAACACTGTGACTTACCGCACTTTCTGTTTTGATCTATGTGCATAAGTATTCTTTCAACACCCGCTCTAACGCTGCACAGCAGAGTTCAGCCCAACTGGTCTGCAGCAGTCTGAGGGGAGTAATCTATCTTGGATATGAGCTGGTGCAATCCAGTTCATTTAGAAAGAATTTATACAAAGGAGGATGTTCCTTCTCTGCAGTTTGAGCCTCCTCGTGATGCCTATGCTCCCTTTATAGTCAGGGAACAGAGACAGGCTATCCAGATTTAAAGAACAATGTAACAAATGCTGAATTCACCCATCGGTTTTAACTACGTCTGTAACTTTCTATAGATCTGAGACACCCTGGCGGCCATTAACAACATGCTTTGCAATATAGTCTTAATTACATGACCACATACTCTTTTTCCAGGGGACCTTTGCTTCATCCAGCACATGGGATGAATAACGCTCACTTAATAAGCAGCCATTCAATGTCTTGTTTTCTCCTTATTGTTCTAAGCGCAGCTCCATGTACCAGACACTGGTAAAACCCCAGTTTTGGAAGATGTTTTATGGCACTTATTTCTATTGCATCTGAGTGTTTCGCAAACTTTAATTTACCTTCACAGAATCCACATGAAGTAAATAATGTTTTTGCTTAAATTGGGAACTGAAATTAAGGCCAAACAGTTCTAATAATTTTGGATGTCCTATCCAAAATAATGTAGACTTTTAATGCATGTGATGTTCTATAGCACCTCATATATTCAAATCACAGCTTCCATTGATTTCAGATGTAACTATGAATGCTCAATATTTCTGAAGTCTGAACTCGAGAACCTTACTGGGCATTCACCATTTTGGTGTATGCAATTAATAAACATGTCTAAAATTTTTGGCTTAAGTAACATATCTATAGTGATTTTAGAATGCTATAACAGTGGGAAGGACACAATAAACTGAAGAAAAAAAGAGACACAGTTTTTGGAAGAATGACAAAATAAAAAAGAGAGAATAAAAACACTCAGTTTCTTTAGGTATCACATAAAATACTGTATCCAGATTAGTATCTTTACTAGTATTAACCTTTTGCAGGTATTACTGTAGATCATAGAAGGTCACACAGGGACCAGAACTCCATCGTGCTAGATGCAAACACAAAATAAAAAGAAAAATCCCAACTTCCAACAAATAAATATTTGCCATTCACTACCTATGTTTCCTCTTCACTGCTAGCTGATATTTGGGATTTTGGGGTCAGTCTTCTAATCAAACTTGGATACCTCTTACGACCTGCTACCTCTTTGTAACGTGAAGAGCTTGAAATCTATGGTCGCTAGTTCTCTGCTGGTCAAACAGCCCAAACACCTCACCCAACCCTCCCCCCCCAAAAAAAAAAAAGAAAAACACACCTCTCTGCCTTGTTTTGGTAAACTTTTCCTCCTTGAATCGCTCCTGGGATCTGCAATCATAAAGGGCTGTATCAACATCACAAACAGGGCTTTAATAAACATTTTTTAGCTGTATTGCTTGTGCAAGCAGCCCCTTAAACTTGTTGTTTTACTGGTACATTTTTGTTGCTGTTTGCGTTGGGGGTTTTGGGGGGGGGGTGAGGGATGCAGGAAATGAAGTTTGATGGAGAAACAGATTAAGAAACTGATCCAAATTTAAAATAACACAACAAAAAACAATAACTGTTTTGAATTTGAGTGAGTCCTAATCTGCTTCCCTTTGCAAAGCCAGAACAGCAGTACTCTCAAAGTGAGGCAATGGCATAAACTTAGGAGTGAGAGGGTAGCGACAGCTTACATCGTTGCAGTTACCAAAAACGTTCGTTAAAACATTCCTGTGATGTGTCGTGCCGCCCTACCCCGATCTTCCACTCTGCTACAGATAATGAAGAGAGCTGATGAGCTAAACCTCAGCCACAGCAGTGTTGCAAGACATCCCTAATGTCTCATTAAAAGACAGACATTGAGGTTCTTCTTTTTTCTAACGTAGGAAATACAGGGGAAAATACTGTCTCAATACACCCAAAGGCTTAACTCAAAATATCAAACATAATTTGTAAGATGTAAATAGACAAGTTCTCCAAATCATTATAATATCTGCTGCATTGAAGATGAAAATGGTTTTCTCGTATTCCCTCCTTGGGGTGCTAGAGAAAGTCACTGAGAGCACAGCATTCAGGCGCCCTGCTTTCATTTATAGCAGGTGGAGCAGCCGAGAGCAACCTGCACATGAGAAATACTGTATCTTCTGCGGTGCAAACCCAGCTGCGGCCCTGGCACCGGTCTCTCCTGGCATGACTAGAAGCTAAGGGGGGGACATTTCCATTGCACGCCGGGGACACTGCACACCCGGGTTGTCCTGAGGACTACGACAAGCTCCGAACTTTCCTGTCTATCCACAGGGCCTTCAGAGATGAAAATCTCCACCAAACATCTGCATAATACACTTGTTTCAAAGGCTAGCAATTTGATCTAGTCTGCAAAGATTTCCAGTGGAGTATAAAACACGCCCCTGAAATGAAACTTTGTCCCCTTCATCTGTCAGACAACGGATGCTGGATCACGGTTGCTAGCATTTTTTTTTAGAGTAGGCCAGTGCAAGGCTCAGTCCTCATGGCTGAAAATGGCTGAAATGTCTGGCATTAAAAATTTTAACAGATAGTTTTGACAAACTCCTGAGTCACCAAAATGGAAACTTATAAAGTGAATGGAAAATTGTAACTTTCCAGATCGACCAGGCCAAAGCATAATTTGAATTAAAAAAAAAAGGGGGGTTTAAACACTGTATACAGTGTGTATCTAAATGCAAGATCCACACCAGCAAAGCTCAGTTCAGCAAGCCGAGAGCTCGCACACTGCTCCTCCTCAACCGGTTGCTTCCCCGGGGGAAGAGAAAAAGCCCAGTCTTATTGCACGGCTTCTTCCAACTGCACGGAAGGGCATTTTTTTTATTGAACATCCCTTTTTCTGGAGGAAGTCTCCATTTCCAGCACCCCACAAAACACGCTGGGCTTTGGCACAGACAAAGACGTGCCAAGGTTCAGCTCCCTTCCGGCTGGCGGCGGAGCGGCGGCGGCCCCAGCCGTTACCTGCCTCCCGCCTCCCGCCTCCCGCTTCTTCCGCCGCCGCCGCCGCCGCCCCTGCCCCTCCCCGGGGAGCCGCCCCGCTTCCGGGTTCCCCGCCGCGTCCCGGGCGCTGACGTCACGGCCCGCAGACCCCGGAAGTGGACGTGGAGGGGGCGGGCGGCGCCGCTCGCCGGGAGAGGAGCGGGAGCGGCTGCGCGTTTCCCGGTAACGGCGCCTCGCCCCGCCCTGCCCGCCGGCGAGGGGCGCCAGGTACGTGCCGCCGCCGCCGCTCCCCCCCCCCCCGCCCGCCGTGTCGCCTCTGCCCCGGCCGGCCTGCCGCGGGACCGTCCCGGCGGCCGCCGCCGCCCCCCGGGCGGGCCGCGGGCTGCGCTGCGCGGGCGGGCCGGGCCGCGGCGGCCGCCCCGGAGCGCCGTGAGGGCGGCGGGGTGCGGAGCGCAGCCTGCCCCGCCGCCGGGACGGGACCTCCCCCCATAAGTAGTGTCACTGATTTCGGGGCTCCCGTTTCGGTGTCTTCTCCAAGCACTCCGCAAAGGTGCATCGCAGTAAAGAAACTTCGCCAGGAGAAACTGCCCTCTCTTCAGCGCTTGTTTAAATGCATCTTCCCTGAGCTGCCCTTCTTCAGGAGCTGCCTACCCAGCACGTTGGGAGTAGGCTTAACGTCAGGCTTGGGTGTGCTTCTCGACCGAAGGGGGTACCGCTTTAATTGCGTGAATAAGATGCTGTGTCTCCGTCCCCAGAATGAATCTGGTCATTACAGCATGACTTGGTTGTGTGAGAGCAGCCATACTAGTGAACTGTTTTCATTGCTCTGGTACCTGTAGTTTTGTATTGCACTGTCAGGCTTGCAGATACATTCAAAATATGAATCATTGTGGCATGCCAAGGAGGCACACTACAAACACATTGTTAGTCAAACTTGGGAAAACACAGTCACAGTTCCATGTTCTTCCTTGGATTTTTGCATTTTCCAGGCCTAGCTGTTTACCACTTTTGTACCTGTAATTAGTTCACTGATTTACACTTTTTAAACAGCTTTTGGATATTTGGATTGAGAATTCAATTAGAAATAGAGGATAATTGCTATTTCTCTTGTTTTTTATAGTATTTTTTTCAAAATGCAGGATCATAGTCATTACTGCTGCTTTTTAGTACTTTCAGCCACTTTCTCTAAATAAGACATCTGTTTTCCCTGTTACAAGCTTTCCCTAATACAAGCTTTCCTTACAATCTTAAGTGTCAGAAAGTTACTGCATGAACATACTTCTCCTGGCTTAATAATATAGCTAGGTTTGAGTGGTAATTTTTTCATTCCGAGTTTTGCTTTGATAGTTATATGTGATTGAAAACTTCTTTTTGGACTGAAATTTCTCATAGTAGGTCTGGCAGCTTAGAAAGCTTCATAAAATATTTGTCATTTCTGTGTTATCCAGCCATAAATGTAGGAAGAATATTTTTCATTTTAAATTATTACTGCTGTTTGTTTTTGGTTTGGCAGCTAGGTAACTCAAAGTTCATTATTCTAAAACATCAGATGTGTGTCTATGGTTCCTTTTGAAAAACATGTACTTTGCCTTTTAAAGAAATGTTGGCTTTTTTCTGTTTTCTTTCAAAACTAAAACTGAAGCTTTGATGGAGAATGGTACTGCTTGTCTTTTAGGTAGTTAACTTTTAACTGTGGTGTTACTTGAGCCCAGCTGCTCAGTCTCATGTAAGCCTGGTAAACAAGTCTTAACAAAATGTAGCATCTACTTTGCAGTATTTCCACATGAATTTTTTGGCTAAGGCAGTAAGTCCAATTAAGCAGGCAGTGGAGCCTGGGCATGATATACCATTGTTGACAGAGAAGTATTCCAAGATCAACAGCAGTGATAAAGGTATCTGTGTTCTTAACTGCATAGTGATTCAGTGACAAAGTAAAGAGTAGGATGGTGGCAATATTTGCCTTTGCAGAAGCATAAATAGCACCAGTACAGCAAAAAGGAGGGCTTCTTTTAGTAATCACTAATATTTTCTTGGAATTGTTAATGAGAGTGTAGGTGACAGAGGGTGGTAACGCATTATGTTACCCATGGTAAAGCTGCACTGATGGTAGCATATTGGTTGGAGAATGCCTGCAAGATGTTAAAATTAGATATTTGGTAATTATGTGAAAGGAGGCAAAAATGTGTAGGGAAGACTCCTACAGCCTTAGTAGCTGAAGGGACATAAGGGATTGGAGGGTATCACAGAGTGATACCAATGTAAAATACAGCAAGTCGGTTTCTGTTTACTGCACTGAATTTGGAATGCAGCATATCTAGTATACTGAGAGTTTTAAATATTATCATCTACATTTTCTTCACTTTTTTTTATATTTCTTCCAATAAAAAGCCTTCTTTGCTCACCAAGCTACTGGCCTTCGTAGGGTCTCTCTAGGCAAACATCAGCCCCAGGCTATGGCTAGACTGGTTGCTGAAGTCACTGCCATTACCTCTTCCCAGCAGCTTGATGCCTGCCTGTTTCCTGGAGGTCTCATGTGCAATCCTTGGTGTTAGTGTAAATGCTCCCTAACCTCTCTCTGTCAAAACATGCTGAGTTAACACAGGTGTAATATTTATAGTGTTTAAGCTGACCTGACTCTCTTTGTCTAAAATAGTTTAGCAGGTGCTGGTAGGAGTAGCAATGAGATGAAAACTTCCAGCAGGGCAGCAGTACTGAGCAGCTGGAGGTGTGGACAAGGGCATCGTCATTTCAGAAGCGTAGTACACACTTAGAGTGCTGTCTGTCATACTAAAATACCTTTAATTATTGGAGTTTTTCTGGATTTTGTTCATTTTCTTCAGTTTGCTTTTTCAGTGGTTGTAGCCGATTATGAATATACGTTAATCTGTTAGTTGTCTTGACCATAGTTTTTACTGAATTGTATTTTGTGCAGTAACTAGCTAATGTTTGGGAGAGCTCCTTGTAATTTCTCAATGATGTTTTATCTGCTGGTTTCTTCTTTTTGGTTCACAACCTTATTATTTTTCCTCCTGAAGACTCAGCACTGACTTTGGAGGTTTTGTCCATGCCAAGTTCTATAGAAAAAGTTCTGAGTGCAACTCTATTCCTGGTACTTTGAATTTGACCCACTGTTCCTTTAGGGAACAATGTGCTGTGGTGACAGAGTTTTTCAGAGTTACAACAGATTCCTGGAATTCTTTGAAGTAAGGCATACATACAAAGAGTGAATAGATTTTTTTTTTTCCTTTTTTTCCCCACTTGCTTACTGAAACAAATTGGTTAACACTTGGCATGAAAACATCTGCTTATGAAATTTAATGCTGCCCTATGATTTTTTTGTGTGTGTGTGTGCCTTAGAAGAGACAATTTTTCTCTTTATAAGTATGGATGTGCATTTACCTACTTAGTCTGTAGATCAGTTTCACAGATTCACACTGAGTGGAATTCCTGAGGTATAATTTAATGGGTTTAAGAATAGTTATTTTACAGGAGTGTTGTTCAGTGTTTTAAGTGTTGGGATTAGAATGTGTGTTTATACACATGCAGGCACACACACACCTTTTTTTTTCTTGAGTGGCCTTTTTTTTTTTGAGAGAGAGAGAGAACTTAATATTTAACTACTCACAGTATTCCTTACACTGTTCTTCTAATGTGATTGAACCTTTCTGGAAGGTGAAAAGATAGTGTTCAATTTTGTATAATACTTGAGCTTTCTGCTCAACTTGCCATCAGATATCTGTAAGTGCCAGTTTTGGTAGTGATTTTTGTTTTACAGCTGACTGTGTAAAAGAACTAGGCTCAGACCACCAAGTCATTTCACTTTGGCCACAGATCACAGATCCCTCAAAAGGGAGTGCTCAGGGTGCAGTTTCACAGCAGTTCACGTAGGTTGATGTTCCCACTGCTGCTGAAAGGAGCAGCCCTCCTTTCTCCTCTGACGGTGGCTGTGCCTTTCTCCCTGGCCTTTCTGGTGGGGGTAGTGATCAAGTGGCTGCATAGTGAGCCAGGTAAGGAAACCAATCCAGCTAATACAAAACTAGAGAAATAAAATGCTCCCTTTCAGTTGTATCAGTTTGCTCGCAAGTGCTAGTGCCAACCCAAGGAAAGATGTGGGAATGCTTGGTTTGGAATGGAGAGGTGGAAAGAAGGATAAGAAAAGGACCACTTCCTCTGAAAGTGCTCTGTTAGATGGGCTTCAGCAAATCATGAAACTGCAGCCTGAGTTACACTGTTCTTGAATTGGCTCCAGATGAAAGCTCCTTTACCAGTTTCTTAAGCAGTCTGCTCTTCTGAGTTAATTATTGATGATACTGCTGGTGAGAATGGTGCCCTGCTCTGTGGGCTAGTGCAGTCTTTATGTAACTGCCTTTATTTCTGGTCACACTCTCCCAGAAAGGGTTTCAGTCATATTGACTTCCTGCTTGATGTAACCAGTCTAATACTGCAATTTATATTCTGCTGAGCTGGTGTCCAGAAGAGGAAAGTTGGACTACGTATAGTTAAGCAGCTAATTGTGTTTCTGCAATACAGTTACTGAAGTTTCAGTAATCTTGCAGTTTCCTGTTGCCCAGCAGAAGTTGAAGGGCAACAGTTTCTATTAAACCTGCTATACAGAGGTTTTAGTCTCTGTAGTATTGATTTTTTTACACTTACCTGAAATAAGCATTGCCTTAGCAGCTGTAGTATTAGCTAAATCAATATATCTAGTACATCAGTTAATTTAGGAAACTTTTCTTGTCAGCAAATAAGGGTTTTCTCAGTCAGGTGAAGAAAAAATTTTAAACAATTGTCTTTATTGTACCCTTAGAAAGAAAAA
Organism: Apteryx mantelli; assembly: GCF_036417845.1. Lineage (NCBI taxonomy): Eukaryota > Metazoa > Chordata > Aves > Apterygiformes > Apterygidae > Apteryx > Apteryx mantelli. The sequence goes on from NC_090020.1 coordinate 52,047,194, forward strand.
TGATGGTTAAAATCAAAATGAGCTGTAAGCCTTATCAAGTGGATTGCTAATTAGCCAATTCTGGCATTGACTGAAAACAGGTCCCTACCTGATGCACTCCTAGTGATGCCAAATGTTAAAGTTATCGTGCATAGCTTAATGAAATGTATGTACAAAAACGGTTAAAGTTGTTTTGGCATGGGCCTGACAGTTTTATGTTTCTTCATGCTTGTGTGTTTAAAGCCTGACCCACAACATTACATGGTCCTAATTTTTGCATGTTTTCTCTTGTTTGTCATCAGTTGTTCATAGGGAAGTTTTCGTGTTTACTGCCAATTTCAGGTCAAGGTTTGATCTAAACATAATTTTTTTGAGAGGGGCTTAGTGAAAAATGGTTTTTACTGTGCTGAAAATATTGCAGAGTACTGTAAGTATCTCTAGGAATCTCCAAGATGTGGATAAAAAATACAAAATTTAATAGGAAGATAGCTTTGGAAAGTGTGAACCCTTTCCCAAGAGAAGTTAGTCTGGATTTGTCTGAATTATAAGCTTAATAAAGTTGCCATTTTCCATTTGCAATTAAATGTTTTAGATATTTGTTCTGAATTCTCTGGACATTTCAGCTGCAGTGTTCATACTCTGATGGCCTACTGAGCTTTCTTCACCACATCAGCTTTATGCAGCTTGCATGCCAAAAGCTCCTGGTGGGACACAGGGAAAATGGGTTCTCCTGTTTCTCTTCATGCCTTAACTGAAGTATATTTTGGCTTAGAAACAGGTGTAGTGGACCTCATTCTGGTCTTATTCTTGCTGCTTGCTGGGAGCTGGTAGTTCTGTTGTACTTCACAGCTGTCACATTCCTCTATGCTAGAAGGGAAACTATCCCATTTTTTTAAAATAATTACTACTTGTCTGAGAAGATGCACAAGGTGGTTCTGATTGATCATGTTGTCAATATGCCACATAAACTCCAAGTTGTTTTCAATGTTGTGTCAAAGACCAAGCCTGACAGATAGTATAGTTGGTTATGGTTTCTTTTAAAGTTCTGCAAGCCTGGCTTCACAAAGCATTTGAAATTCACATTTGAGTGAATATAATATTTATGCATAGCACCATTAGCATATAATCCATGCAAATCTCCATCTTCTCATTTAAGTAAAGAAGATGCTAAACCATATTCTTTCCTTGCTTCCTTTATTTTTGTCCTAAGGACAAGAGTATAGCCAAGCAACCCTGAAAGCTTCTAACTTTTTTTCCAACAAGCGACTGTGTAATTTATCTTGCAGAATGTATGTGTTATAAACCCATCTCAAGAAATAAGATGTTGAAATGAGTAAGAGGAGCAGATTTAAATAAAAACAGAAATTGCAGTCAAAAACAAAACTGGAAGTATTTTAAAAGAAGAAATATGGTAACAGGATTGCTTGGTAGTGAAAGAGCCATTATATAAAGGCATTATGGAAATATGGCAAAATGAGGGATAAACAGCTGTGCATACACTCATGTGTGCACACACGCTTTCTCTCTCAGGATAATAGTACACAGAGTGAAAGAGTATTTCTCCACTGAAGCATTTGATTAAATCTTGTGAAATAAAACCTAAACTACTGAGAATCACATATCTATATGGCGATAAGTCACAAGCTACAGGACTCTATTAATGTAGCTGCCCACCTCTGGGCCAAGGAGACGGAGAGCAAGCAGAGTCATCAAAATCAACAAATTATTATAATTGCAAACTCACACTTGGTACATGCTCATCAACAAGACAAAATTTAGCGGAGCTTTCTTGTTACTTTATTTTTAAATGTTTCCTCTTTTTTTTCAGAACAATGGACTTTGAAATTCACAAGAATAAACTATTGCCTATTTTAATGATCATTTTTGAGTCCTTGTTCTGCTTCGTCTCTCTCTGTGTTTCTTTCTTGTCTCCTTGGGTCCATGTTGGCAAATCAAACTAAAGAATTTTCAGGCAGCAACTGTATGTTCTTGCCTTGTTCTGTCACCTAAGTTATACCATGTAATGAACTGAATCTGGGAACTGGTAAGTTAAAAGTAAACTCTTAAAATAAAGGTTGTTTTAACTCAGATCAGTTCCCTCTTCTGATTTAACTCTGATCTGGTTTCCTGAACTGGTTCACTAAGCATTGCTACAAACAGTTATACAACTGTTTGCACAACTGAGGGGGTAGCACAAGTAGGAGGTGGGCCTGCTTAAGTCGTTTTGCAAAAAATGTGTTTGGGAATATGTTCTTTGATTCCAAGACCTGCGGGCAGGACCTGTCTTTGTTCTGTATTTGTTCTTTATGACATAGTGGGGTACTTGTTATCTCTCCAGATGAAGTCGAACACAGCTTTCCCTTGGATTGGATGTAACATTTCTCAGCATAAGAAATTGTCCTCAATTTTCAGAAATTTCAAGCATGTTCTGATAATGGCAGCCCGAAAGCTCCGGGTTATCTTGCTCAGTCTTATGTCCACTGTGATAATGAAACTTTATTTCCAACAAGATGCAATAGATGCTTAACCACCATAGTATGTGAGATTTCATATCTGTAGCAAACATCAGCTAGTATTCTGACTTGTACTTTATTTCTTAAGACGTGATTTTCTGTTGTCAGTGACTCAGAAACAGACAATGACATTTTTGGCATACAATGCCATTTGTTCTCCATTGTTGCTGTTTCTAAATAGGTTATATCTATTTTTTTTAAACATTTCATTCATGTGAATCATCCCACCAGCTTCACAAGTGTCAGATAGGTTGAACTTCTACTCCAGAAGGAGTGCGTTAAGTTCCTGTTCATTATCTTCCTCACATCAGTCTGTGGGCAGTTAAGGGTGGGGGGTTTTTTGTTTTTTTTTGTCTTCTCATTCTTTGTTTTGTTACTTATATTCTTTGTCTTTTTTTTTTTTTTTTTAAGTTTAGTGAATATTTAAGGAGTAATAAAAATTAGGATAAATGCTTAAGGAGTGATTGTGAAAGGACCACACCAAAATAACCAGTAGTTTGAATTATTGCAAGAGTAGGGCGGCTGGTCCAGGGAAGGGAACATGAGATGGGAAATCCAGTTCCTTAATGATACTAGGCCATATCTGCATTTTCTTGGGATGAGAAAGAAAGCTTAAGTACCTGGTTTGAGTCGGGCAGAAATTGATTTTTTCAAAGCTAGTTGTACATTCCTGTGAGAAGTTCAGGTTTTGACTACTTGGTGATGTCCAGTGGAAACATTTAGAGAACACTCTGTTAAAAAGTTCCTGAAAAGCTCTGTGTCAGTAGTACTCTATAGAGTATTATTGACAGGAATATAGGAAAACTTTGTGTGTGTGGTAGTATTTAAGCTTCCCAGAAAAGATTCATGGTGTTTTTTGTTTGCTTGTTTTAAATTGCACCCCTCACAGCAATATAGAATAGCAGATAGATAAATTTTAATGGTTTACTTTGAGAGATGCTGGTAAATACAAAAAAAGTAAAATTACCATGAGGGTGATCAAATGTGGGAATGGGGCCAAGAGAAGCTGTGGAATCTCTATCCTACATGTTCAAAACTTGACTGGACAAGTCCCTAAGCATCCTGTTCTTATTAGACCTGCTTTTAGCAGGAGGTTGGAGTAGATGACCTCCAGAGGTCCCTTCTAATATACATGATTCTGTGCTACAGTACCTCCGTGTTTTGGATAAGAAACCTGATATTTGGCAAGGTCTGCTTTTGTGTCAGGTATCAACTTCTTCAGTTTTAGTACATAAAAATCCAAATATTCTACCTGTACGAAACATACTCTGCCCTTTTTGTTGGTTGGACTCATGTACACCAGCTGCAGAGAGCAGCTGAGCATGCTTGTTCCAACACTGGACTGTAAAGCTAAACTTCTGTGATGACTAGCCAATGTTGTTTTGATTGGCCTATGGTGAGGGTGGATGGAGAACAGGGATTTTGGTCTGACCAAATGCTCAGCAGCATTCTTATCCCCATGCTAGTTCTGCAATAGCAAGAAGAATGAAACCAGCTGATTTAATTAAAGTGGACAAACGGGAGTTTGGAATGAGCAGTTGAGTTGGCAGTGTCTCTGCTGAAACTCTTGAGATAAAAGGACAAACTAGGACAGCTTGGAGAAGAGGAGATTGAAATGGTACTAGAAGCTCTCAGGGCAGAATAAGGCAAAGTGGGACAAGGAGCTAGTGAGAGAAACGGAAAGAATGATCAAGAGGCACTTAATTGTGTGGGAGGAGAAATTGGGGATGGGAAAAACATTAGGGTCACACTTGGAGCTGAAGACAGAAAGGTCAGACAAAAAGCTGAATAGCTCCTTATCAAGTGAGCACCTTCATTCTGTGCATTGACAGAGGCAGAAGTCCAGTGGAAGAGAACAAATGTGATTATGTCTTCATTTTGTTAATGGCTTGGATGATGATGGCATAGACAGTACATGTATTAATTTTACAGAAAGCAGCAAGCTGGGAGAGAATTTGAGTTCTGCAAAGGATAAATTTAGAATTTTAGATGGCTTAAAAAATTAGAGAAACAACATGAAATAAATAATGCAGTTTAAAAGGACAAATGCAAAATGCTATGCTTAGATTAGATAGTTCCCTACATAAATACAAAATAGCAATAGTTCTAGAAAAAAAGGATTCCAGATTTTTAGATGAATCATAATCTGAACATGAGTCAATAATACTGTGCTTCTGCACAAAAGGTAATTATTCTACCAGGATGCATAGTTAGAAGTGCCATATTTAAATATGTGACATGATAATTTCACTTTGTTCCACATTGCTCAGGCCTCAGCTGGTACTCCTTTGGTCAGTTTTGGCATCACATTTAAGAAAGGTTTTAAGCCAGTTGGAGAGTCTTTCTGGGGAAAGCAGTGTGAGTGCTCAGAAATCTAGAAAAAAAAAAGTAATGTGGAAAGTTGGAAAGAATTCTAGTTTGCTCAGACTAGAGGAGACTAAGAAAGACATGATAGCAGTCTCCAGTTATGGGAAAGGATGCTACAAAGAGAAAGAGTAGAAACTTTCTCGATGTCTATAAGTCAAGAGGTAAAGGGCTGCAGCAAAAGACATTTAAGTTAGGAAAAATATTCTTATGATAAGGGTAGTTTAACATTGGAGTAGACTTCTATTTAAAGCCAAAATACTAAGTCAAACAGGCTAGTTCAGTGGCCATCAAGAACAATGGAGGATGTGTTTTCTCTGTAGTTGCTGGAAGATGTGTGCTCCCACACCCCTTAGGTAGAGAGGAGAACTAAAACTGTCACGGGAGAGGTCTCCTGTTGCATTTCATTCAACAGGGTCATCAGGCACAGCTGGGGAAGCAGAGCAAGAGACAGGAGGCTTGACGGTTTGGATGTCTGTTTGCTGAAGCTCAAGGTGGTACAAGCATGAGTTTAGCTGACGATGTGAGCATAATTTCAGGGAGGTTGTGGAGTATTCAGCATTAGTATTTTTTTAAAAGAGTTTAGGCAAAACTGTTAGGCAAATATTTAGCTATAGATGATGCTGACTTTGAGAAGTAGGGGAGAATGAGGTGAATTCTTTTCTTTGTTTTGATTTTCTCCACTTTGATTTTTGTGTAAGACTGGATTTTAGTGCATGTACACAAGGAAGCTGAAATAAGTTTGTGCAAGCAACCTTAATTCTGATATTTCCTGATACCTGAGGACTTGATTTCACAATTTTTTAATAATGTCTTTGTGTAATAAATGCACTCATATTTGGCATACACTATCATCTATGGAAAGCAGAGAAACTTTTAAAGGTTTTATTCATCCTCTGCAAGGTGATTTTAACCAGCTTGAAGTTGTTTTAATGTACTAAAAAAAGGTGGTTACCAATAGAATGAGTAATATCCAGTGTTGTCAGCCTTCACAAATTACTCATGGCTATAGCCCTGATGGTTTTGACAGTTTCATGGTGATACATTTGGGCTGTTTCACTCAAATTGGAGAATCGGAAAGAAATTCCTAAGAACGCAAAACTGAAACCCCAAGACCACAATTCTAGGTCTTGCTCATCCACGGTTTGCTCATAACAATCGTCACATCTTTTATTATAACCTGTTCATTGCTATTGTGGGGCATAACTAACATATGTATAAGTGTGTGTGTATATACATGTATATACATGTGTATTGTATGTGTGTATATACACACACACATTTGAATATATATATGCACACACACAAACATGCTTTTTATGTATCAACTTATTACGCACTTTGAATTTTTCTCATCTTCACAGAATCATTGTCTAGAGCACCTCTCCTGCTCAGAGGAGGGTCATCTCGAACAGGTTGCTCAGGGCCGTGTCTACTCAAGTTTTGAATATCTCCGAGGATGGTGACTCCACAGCCTCTCTGAGCAATCTGTTCCAGTGGTTGACCACCCTCACAGTAAAAAAGTGTTTTCTTAAGTTTAAACAGAATTTCCTGTATTTCAGTTTGTGACCATTGCCTCTTGTCCTTTCACTCCGTACTAATGAGAAGAGTCTGGCTCCATCTTCTTTAATCTCCCCGCATCAGATATTTATACACGTTCATAAGATTGCCCCTGAGCCTTCTCTTCTCAAGGCTGAACGGTTTCAGCTCTCTCAGCCTCTCCTCGTATGACAAGACTCACTCCTGTAGTGCCATGTCTCTCTTGTGCTGGGGAGCCCACAACTGGACCCAGCACTCCAGATGTGTCTCACCAGTGCCGAGTAGAGGGGAAGGATCACCTCCCTTGACCTGCTGGCAATGCTCTTCCTAGTGCAGCCCAAGCTGCCAGAACCTTATTTATTAATTTGTTTTTTCAGGTCTCATTTTAAGCTTTTGAGCAACTTTAGATACATATACTCTAGAAAATGTTTTCTGCTGTCTTCTAAATTGTGGAATTTCCGTTTTCCAAATGATAACAGCTTGAAGCAATATTCATTATGTTTTGTGAAGCTTCAGAGAGAGTAACACAAGAGCTGTATCCATTGGAATGGAGACATTTGCTTAACTGATTCTTGCAAGACTGAGAAATAGCAGATTTTAAAGTTCAGTCATTTTTAGTCACTTTGAATTTTAACGTATTTTGGCGTTGCTTTCTGTTTGAATTTGAGGTCTGTACCTGATTCTCTCGGTAATTAAATACCTGGCTAGTCAAGACATTTTATCAGAAATACAAGAATAATATTTCTCTATCATAGATGTTATATTGCCTTTGGTTTTAAAACACTTGAGTCCTAATTTCAAATCACTTTTGGAAGTGGAGTTTATACTACTTACAGTTTCCAGTGCTTTGAGAATCCTGCTCCTACCCTTGCCCCCCTCCCCATTTTTGGGGTCCTAATGAGATTTTTTTTCTCACCTTCTGGCTTTGTGCCAGAATTATGGTGAAGAAAGTATACCTCAAATTTGGTCTACCATCACTGACCTACTTTTATTAACATTTTTTGCAAAACTGCTTTCCATGTGCTTTTTTCCTCATTTCATGTTCTATTGTATCCTTTTTCAAGGTTTACAATAAAATTAGTACCAAAGCATGGAAAGTCTGAAAATTCTGGTTTCTCTCAAGATTTTGTTTCTCTTTCTTTTTCCCCCTGCCCAGCAAAAGGGATTCAGGGCAAAAAAATTTTGCCTCTTCAGAGTATTTCACATTTCTAAGATGTTCTTACTGGAACATGCTGCTTCTGCTTTCATTTGGGAGCGTATTAAAAATATGAAGGATTGGAGAAATAATGGTTACATTTTTACTTGGAGTAGTTTGGATTCTTAAAACATTTTTTTGCCATGCTGTAAATTTTCTTGCTAGTGATGTGATAGTTTTCTTTACAGGCTGTGTTTATACTGCTGACATGACCTTATAATGCTCCGTATAGCTTTCATTTCATTTTTAAATACGGATTCTTGTTTACATAGGGATAAGCTACTATTGTTGTAATGCCTGTAGATTTTCTTGAAGTTCATCAGTTACGTGACAAACTCTTTGCATTGCCTATAATGTGTTTTTCAATAGTCTCTTGTTACACTGGACGAGGCTGGTGTTGGTTCATATTTTTTCAATGCAACATACCATATCATGTATCCTTGCTGTTCCTGCATTAATTTTCATGTAGACTCAGGAAGCAATGTGATCAGCTACTGTGGAGGTTGACATAAAAGTAAGTACCTTAATATGGACAGACCTTAGTATACATGTATTTTATTTACTTGCCTTTTTAGGGTTAGGGTTTATCTATCTGATCTTAAGGTGACATAAAAGTAGAGTTACACAACAGATCATTTACCTTTTTCCTATTATTACTGTTCTTCATGGATGAATGCTGTTGTAGCTGTTTATTTTTCAGCTATCACTCTGTTCAAATCAGTAGGTTGTGTTTAGCTGCACATTCCTTCTAAGAAGGCGTCCAATCTCTATCTGAAATCATTAAGAAGTGAAGAGTCCACTACTTCCTGTGCCACTTTGTTTTAACGGTCACTCATTGTCATTTGTGAGAGAGATTATTAACTTGGACACAAAGAACAATAAAAGAGGTGTTAAAGGAAGCCCTCTCTTCACTGATACTCATTTTAAATACATGGAATGATAAGGAAATTTTAGAAGATGAGAAAAGTGCTGATGTGTGTCAATATTTGATAGAAGACGATGGGTCAACTCAGACAATTAGAGACTGCTTAGCTGACTGTCAAAACGTGGGTAAAATAATGGAATCCTAATGGAAAATTCTTATTAATGAATAATTAAATGACAGTAAACTTTGTTTTGTTCTTTCAGATTCTGAGTTTGCTTGATTAAATTTACTGTTTCAGTATAGTAGATTTAAGATTATGTAAACTGAGTACTTTAGGATAATCTCATTCAACCTTCAAGATTGTTTAGTTTGAGTAGAATAGCCACTTACTGAGGCATTTAATGTCTTTCTGAAAAAGTTCAAGTAGCAGTTTTCAGGAGTGATGGTCTTCAGTAAATACTGCTTTAGCAGTGATCCCAGGAAATAATGTAAAATCATTACCATTAAAATTTGTTGTCAAGCCAGTGATAAATAACAAAGAATTTAGGTGTATTGGTATAATGCAGTCATTTGGTAAGTTAGGTCTAAACAACCTAAAAATGTTTTAGAAAGGCAAATCAGATTTTCAGAACTAAAAGAAATCAAGAAAAATGAGGGACTCTTCCCTGTGAATCCACCACTCTAGCTGTGTTTGGCTTGCATAATGTTGTCACTTAGTACTGAAAAAATTAAAAGGGACACAGAAACTGGAAAAAAATGACTTGGGGGTTAGAACAAAAATTTTAAAGTGAGAGACTCTGCTAAACTTTTTTATCAGAAAAAAAGCATAATATGACTTGATTGTAACATCTAATCAAGTAGGGAAAAATAGGAAGATGGAACTTAGCATACAAAAGCATAGTAATAACAACCAATGACTGAAGCCAGAGTTATTCAAACTGGAAATAAACTACCAAAGAGAGTGCCTAACCTTTCAAACTAAGTATTTTGTATAAGGCAGTGGTGGACTCTTTATCTCATAATGACTTCAAATTGAGATTGGATGCCTTTCTAGAAGAAATGTTGTTAAACACAGGTGATTGATCTTAGAGAATGGTAGCTGAAGGAAATATAAGGGCCTCTGATTGACAGGAAGTCATTCTGGGTGATTTCATGGGCCCAGGCCTGAACCTCTGTGAGTCTTCCAAGCAAAAGCTACAAATTTCTGGTGTTGCTTTTTTGTCAGACTAAGTTACATCTCCAGTCTCTTTCTTCCCACTGCACCTGCTGCTTGTATCTGCATATCTTTGAGTTTGGTGGCACTTGGCTGAACTCCACTATATCATGCATTCTGCAGTGCTTTACAAAATTTAAGACAGTTTCCCTCCTCAGTAGGGATTCATTCATGCTGGTAGGAAGTGCAGTGTTTTCCACAAAACATACGAGGAATTTTAGGAGGGTGATTTAGAATGATTGGTCAAGAGAAATTTCATTAGACCTTGTATTTTAAGTGTTTACTATTAGGACAGAGTATTTAGACTTGAGGCTAAACTGAATCACTTGATACATCTGTTCAACTTATTGAAGTATGTCAGGTAACCAGTATAATTGAACTTGCTCTGAGGAGTCTATTTCAGTAACCTAATAGTGTGGTAAATAAAAGCTATCAATATTGCAAAAGGATGTAGAATAAAAAAAAAAGAATGGTTACCACCATTTTTTTTCTCCTGGAGTTCAAATCCAGTGCCAAGTCAAAAGTGCAAATGAAACTGATAGATTCGTTATTATCATTATCATCTTTATTTGAGCACAGCAGTAATACATCATGCAGGCTGGAAGACTGGGCCAGCAAGATTTGCATGAATACGTCCATGCAGCATACAGGCTGGAAGACTGGGCCAACAAGACTTGCATAAGTTTTAACAAAGATACCTGTTAAGTTGTGCACCAGCAAGCAGCAGGGCAGCCCAGGTCTCGCTGGCTGGGATGTAGCTCTGCTGAAAGGGAGCTGGAGGTCCTGTTGGACAATAAGCTGAACACAGGCCAGTCAAGTCCTGTGCCACACCAGTAAGGGTGTACCTAGGACACCTGTCTGATTTGTCTCCTGAGTTCGAGAGACATTGAAAATTTGGAGAGGGTTCAGCAAAGGGCCACCAGGATGATTAGAGGACTGGAAGACTTGACATACGAAGAAGGATTGAAAGAATTTCTTCAACCTAAGGAAGGGAAGGGTCCAGAAGATTTAATCAGTCCTCCATTACCTAGAAGGTAGTTATAGAGAAGAAGTTATAGAGAAGTGCACAGTGACAGGACAAGAGGAAATGCACGCTAGTTGCTTCAGAGGAAATTGCATCCGGGTATAAGAAAAAAAAAATTGTAAGAAAATTGAACATTGGACTAAGTACCCTAGAGAAGTGGTGGAATTTCCCTCACTGGAAATATTCAAGACTTAATCTGACAGAGACCTGGATTACCTGATCTGAGGCCTTGCTTTTGACGGAAGATTGGACCAGATGATTTCCAGAAATCCCTTCCAACCTAGACTGTTCTGAGATTCGTTGTTTAGCAGTCTTGACTCTGGGCAGAGATAGCAAGGTTGCATATTAGGCAATAGCAGAGCTGTCTAGGAAAGGCTGTTTGCAGTTACTGATTTAGGCTATTAGTGGAATATTTTTAATGTAAATACGAGGTTTTCAATTTTTAAAACTTACCTGGTAAGGAAACATGCAGTTATGGTACTGGTTTGAAAACAATAGAATGAGGTTTTCTTTGACTGATTCTGAAATCCATACAAAATAAAGCTGTTTACTTGCCTTGCTTTTTATCTTATTTGTTTTGGGTTTTTTTATTGCTTTGTAATAAAAAGTAGAAAAGATTTACTGGTACAAAAAATAAAGTTAAAAATACAAGTGTGACATGGTTGTAATTTTAAGATCAAGTTGGTCTTAAATAATGAGCTATATGGATAATATATTTACATGATTTACATTGCTTATATATATTGTATGGTGACATGGCTTTATGGCAAGCCAGCAGATCCAAGTCAGTGTGCTGCATGGGTTTCACAGAGCCATTTGCTTGGCCTTCTAGATAGTTGAAATGAAGCAGTTCTTCTTGGTTCAACTCGCTAAATAGCATGTGATGCCTCTCAGCCAGAGGATAGACCAAAGAAATTGAGGTACTGTATTATTAAAGCTGGAGGAATGATAAAATAGAAGAATCAGGTGTCCTACAACTGGAGAAGCTGTGGGCAGTGCTGTAAGGCAGAATCATTGAGGCAGACATTGCTGCAAAGGAGAGTCTGCACGCTCTGGGAGCCTGGGGGGTTTTAGACTGATTCCGGAATAATGTGTCTTGATGATGAACTGATGTTTTCGGTGGCCCCACATGCTCATTTCACTTGTGCATGTTTTGATTCTGTACACCATCCATCTGTTTTGAATATTTCTGTATCATCAAGGTATCTGTGTGTTAGATGTGGAGAAATCAAACTGGATGGGAGTATTCACTCTTTGCATGTGCACATGCTGGAATGCTTTGGAGAGAGCAGGTATCTAACAGAAAGCTGCATCCACCTCTGACCTTTTCCTAGTCTCTTTTTGTGCACTTCCTCAGCACAGAGTCTAGAGTAGAATTATAAATAATTCACTGCGTACCAGGATCTGGGATACTATGCTGGATCCATTGCATTTCCATCTGGTCTCTCTGTCTTATTTTCAAGAGTCTTCAATTAGTGGCAGACAGGCCTTTTGAAAGTTGAACTGTTTATTACTTAAGAGCAAAGGCAGAGATGATTTTAAAAAAAAAAAGTGATTTTAAAGTACTAGACATATGCACATACAGCTGGTTTTTTTTAGCAACTTTTGATGGTAGCCTAAGCAGAAATCATTTCCCTAGAGTTTTCCAGTCTCTCTCTTTCTCTCTCTTTCTTTAGCTGTCCTGCAAATTACCTCAATGTCTCCCTAAGAGAAGGCTCTTTTAATAGTCTCAGAGTTTTTCTGTGTTTGGAGGCCTTTTCCTCACCCAGTTAACCCATGGGATTGGCTTGAGAGAAGATGACATTAAAAAAGAGATTTAAAATTCTGGTATTGTCCTATAACTCCTTAGTATGTACAAAGATGAGCCCATTGAGAGTCAGTGTTCTCCACCCTGTCTTTCAAGCCAGAATCCTGTTGAGTTAAAACTGATAGTCTAATGCAATCATTCTAAAAACTCTTCAAAAACAGTTTTTATAGACCACCGCAGGGCAATTTCAGCTATATTATCAAGTTATGTTGTGCTAAAATGACTTATTCTTGTGATGTACACTGTGATAAAATAGTTTTTTAATGAAAGACCATTTTACACAAAACTGTTTGCCTGAATTAATAACTACTTAGCATTTCTTTTTGTCCTCATGACTTAATATGTAGTCACTAATGCACTAATTGAACAACACAATCCAAAATTTGCAATGAATATAGCATTATTGAATGTTACAAGAGCTTTTTTACAAGGCTTTAATTGCAAGGTATAAGTTCTTTATAAACATTAATTCATTTATTTTCCCCAGCACCTGCTATGCATGGAGGATTCTTTCTGGCCTTTTGGAGAAAGACTAAGGTACGGTGAAATTAATGTCCTAGTCATCAATGTACCCCAATCTTGGGGTACTGAACTTGAAAGACCTGTAAATGGTTCTTCAAAGATTTTCTTAAAACAGGGATCCAGTGGTCTGTAGTTCTGAGTACTGAAATCATTCAAGTTGAATGCCTAGAGAATGGGGAGTATACAGAAAGAAGTTACCTGAGAACATTTTGTTCTATAGGACTTGGTTGGTCCCATAAGAACACTCGAATTGCTACAAAGAAGAGAGTTCTCCTACGTAGTATTCTCCCACTTTCACTGCAGGGTCACTTTTTTTCTCCTTGAAGTTGCTTGCCTGATTCATTAGGTATGACCCAGCTGCCCCAACAGAAGAAGTAGGGTTCTCCACACACTTAATAGATAATCCTCATATTTAAGAGAATATTTTGTTATGCATTCAAAGCTACTGCAGAAAAATTCTTAGGAGATTATTTTGAACCTCAGATGTTCATTTGATTAGAGCATCAGTGTAAACCTCTCAGAGGCTGTGTTGAGGTTGTACTGCCTATTTTTATGTTCTTTTAACATATTTATTTGATCATGTTTACAGGCATGTGTTTAGGGAGGTCATTTCCAGCATTTCAAAAAAGTTAAACAGAAATAATTAAAATTTCAGCATATGGAATCATGTTGACTCTGCCCTTTGTAAACAACAGTTGCTGACAAAGTTGGGATGCTAATGCCCATAGCTCAGTGTCTTCTGCTTCTTGAGTGTAAAGGGGTAAGTAACATTAGAAGCTAACTGCTGTGCCAATAAATCATCCTCCAGCAGTGGCTGTGGTCATGTACTTCATCAGTAAGTTCTGCCACTATTTGGTAAGATGCAAAGATGTACTGGGATTCAGGGACATTGAGATCTTTGCCAATTTGTTTGCCAATTCTAGCGGTTAAATATCCTTTTCTCCTAGCATTTATTCTTCCCCTCCTGTGATTCTACCACTCTATTTTTTCGAGGTTGTCTAGAGCATACTTGAGGCAAATAGGTAAATTTTCTGGAATAAATCTTAATAAATCTATACTAAATGTGTGCAAAGAGCAATTTTCACCTAAACAGATCTGGGCAGGCTTTAAGGAGAACAGGAAAGGACATGCACTGTATGCTAAGCTGGTCCTCTGGCTACCTTTCTGATGTCTGCAACATGGAGACACTACTGCCACTCATTAACATTAGGAAAACTGAACAGAAGATACATTGTCTCTGAACCTTCTTCTTGAAAAAAGTGGACATTTTAGCTGAATTTTTTCAAAACCTTCAGTCTAAAGCAGGTTGGATATAATTGGCTTTAATAGCTGAAGTTTGACAAAGCTATAAGCAGTTGGAAATAGGGTCCTTTAAGTGAAGGGATGTATAACCTTAACAGAAGTAGTTCTTACCGATGTCATCTGTAGTACCCTGTAAGCTTGAATAGATAAAATCTAATTAGGTAGAAAATAATACTAAGATTAAAGTTGGTTTTTGTTTGTGTTTTATTTGTTTTGGTTTTTTTTTTTTGGGGGGGGGGATGTTGAGCCAATCCAGAGAGGGATTGCAATAATTGCAATTACTTATGACCTTTATTTGGAATATATGCACAATATAACATTGACTTAATTTTAGCAATTGCTAATGTAGAGCAAAATCATCTGCTAAAATTTTTGGTACTTTTCTAGTTGCATTTATACTATGAAGAGTAATTGAAGTCTCTGTAGAAATCAGTGTGTATGTACATTTGTTTCAGAGTTGAAATATATGATAGGATGTCTAGTTTGATTTGCAGACTAGCACTATTATACAATAGCAAGCCCTGTGGCCCAGACTTCCAGTACCATTCGACAAACAAGAACATGAAATATGTCATGCATATTCCCTTAAGGGTGTAAAAGTCTGGGTTTTTTTGTTTCTTTTTTTTTTTAGTTTAAATGACCATATCTTTGTGAACCCACTGTTCTGCAGTTGTATTAATGGGGAGATGGTGAAAATGCAGTTCTTTGTCCTATGGTTTTGATAAACTAAAACATTTATTAGTAGCAGTGAAATCATGAAATCAAAATATTTCTGATACTGAATTATTTTCAGTACTGATGGACACTGAGGTTGAAGAGGCACAGAATACACATGTTTTTTGATAGCATATCTTAAATCTGCATGGGAAAGCAAGATACATACAAATAAATATAACTTTCCTTGTAAATAAATTTGCTCACTTGAAATGTTTCTGCAGGTGAAATAGTAACTATTATTTTTTCAGAATGTGTACTTGCCATAGGTAGTGGAAAAACAGTCACAGAAAAATTATTTTACAAAGAATCATCTAAGTAATTGTACAGAAGAACACATTTAAAATTATCTGAATATTTATTGTGAAAAATTTGAAGATGGGTATTTGTGAAATAAGGAGTGTGGTCAATGTGTGGAGTTCAAGATCACCGGGGCTTGAAACTGAAGCCTAGAATAAGCTGCAATTCCTGCTTTTACCTATAAGTAACCATTTGGAGAGCTTTATAATTTTCCTACTGTTCATTTCTGCACCATCAAACTCTAGTTGATTCAATGTCTGTTTGTCAAAGAAAGGAAATCCAGCCCTCTCATCTAATTTCTTGTATTCGTCATTTAAACAAGTATCAGTGAAGGATTCAACAAAATGCTGTGTTCAGACAAACAGTACATAAAATACTGTGTGCTTATTTCATCCTCATTCTAATATCAAGTCCTCCCTCCAGTGGCTGCTGTTACAGTTTTTTACTTTTTCCAAAAGAACAGGAAATTCTCTCTCAAAGCCAAATTTGGGGGTGGGGTGGTGGTGGTGTTTGTGGGGGGTTGTGCTTCTAGCAGAGCAGGTGAACCTCGAAGTTATCTACTGTTTCTTCAGTGGCAAGGTCTTCATCCGATAAATGAACCCAGGCACCCGCTGTAGGGGCAAAATGCCAGGAATTGTCTCCTTTACTTCAGTGTTAAATATAGCATTGTCACGCTGTTGGTCAGTGGATTGGTTAATGTGGTGGGAGGGGGCATAAATTTATTTAACATGGATCTGTGTTCAGATAAATTTTGTATTTCTTTCCTTGGACTGTAACAAGGCTCACCTGTATGTAGTTTGTAACGATGTTAACAATACTCAGATATGAATTTTCAAGTGTTGGGTGGGGAAGATGACCCGATTTGTATGACTAGAATAATTCTTATCTGAGCTACCACTGTGAGTTTCTAGCACCCCTAGTAATTCTAACCTCAGTGGGTTTGTTTAATTAATTTTTTTTTTTGATGCTTTACTGAAATTTACATGTTGTGCTGTAATGTACATCCTGATGAAGGACAGGATTTTATATCTGGTCATCTTTTGTCTGTGAGTTATTTGAAAGCATCTTGGAAAAATCTTTTGTAAATGCCATGCATGTGAATTGACATTCGAGTCATTTTAATATTTATATTGAGTAGGTTACATGCCAGAAAATACTAAAATGTCTCTGGTTTTGTTACTTTTGTTGATTACTCTTGTTATGAGTGCTAGTAAGATTAAAGTATTGGCTAAAACATGTACATTGTAACTGAATTATGTTGAATTGCACCATAATTTAAGAGGTGCACAATCTAAGTAGCAGTTTCAGAGGAGAGCAGCGATGGCCTGGTGCAATATCTAAGAGACTTTTAACAGAGTACTGTCATTTCCCATCAGCTTAATCTGAACAGCTTTCTGCACAAGAGCAAAGGAAGGTGCCGGAGTTTCCCCTGGGTCAGTCCCCTGCATGATGGATTTTTTGGTCTTAAACCCAAGTTTTAAGAATTTTTTTTCTCTCTTTAGTTACTCTCAGCCCCTTAAGTTGCTGTGTGTATTTTTTTAACTGAGAATAATATTTCATAGGTTTTCTCTAAAGAAAATACAGAATAATCACCCACCATATCTTTATCATACCCTTTTTTTTTAGTTTTTTTTTCTGTTATAATGGTTACTTAAAAGAAACTCTCTGGTGGTTCTTTCTTACAGTAGCAAATCTCAGGGAGACAGTAGTTGAGAGAGGGGGATCCTGTCACTCTTTGTTTGGAAGTTGCAAATTGCTACTGAGATACAGTTCATGCAGAGTCATCCAGGATAAAATATATTGGGTAGAAGAATAAAACAAATTGATAGTGACTGACAGATAAAGAACCAAAAAAGATGAAGGGGAAAAAGGATTCAAGGCATAGAAGTCTTTTTATTGAGAAGGAAGAAGTGGTGATTGTCATATGGTATTTGCTCTCTTGGTGTCAGATCTGAGATGAAAGAGATTGCAGACTAGAATGTCTGGGCTGCCTTCAATGCAATAGGAAAAATTTAGAAATATAGTTTGCACGTGGATTCCCACCCTGGATATACTGAGGGTTCTATATAGCTGGACATCAATCTGCTCTTTAAAATTTTCAAGACAGATAATGGTTTAAACCAATTTGTTCCATGTAGTTTTACTAAAACCTTAAACTGTATGGTAAAGTAAGAATAATAAGTGGAGTTAAGTGAAGAAGAAAAAAATATATAGAGATTGTGGAAGTTCTGTTGATCATGTTTTGGGTATGTCTTCTGCTTTGGACGTACAAACGTGCTGCTTTTCCAAAAGGCTTATTATTTCCTGGTCTTAATGTGAGAATGGCAAAAAGGAACATCAGTTAGATAGAAGTCCTGCTAGGATTAGGTAGAAGCTAGTCCTTGTTCTTGTGAACATGAATCTTTGACCAAACCTTATAGAGGAATGTGTGTTATACTTTGTTGCAAAACTTAATTCATCTTGGTGTGATGAGACCTTAGAATGCTCAATGTAAGTTTTGAGGGAGAAGAAAAAGTTGATTTTAATTTTATATTGTAGGGGTTTATAATACTCTTTCTGGGAAGTTTGGATTTTGAAACAAGTTCTATTTTTGTGATATATGCAGTAACAAGTGACTTTTGAAGTAAAAGTCAATAAATTTGCCTAATTTCTAACTCCTGTTCATTTACAGATCATCCTTTGAAGATTGATGTATATTTACTTCAGTGCTTTAATTTTGTTAACGGTTTGGGTAAGGATGGCTCAACTCCAGCAAGGAGGCCCAGATGAAAAAGAAAAGACTACTGCATTAAAGGGTATGAGTCTTTTTGCCTTCTTTTTACATATATGAGACGTTTCAGAATCAATTATTAAAATTAAGAAATGGGAAATAGTTTGATATAAATATGGATTAGAATCTGAGAGCTGCAATACTG
Source organism: Apteryx mantelli (assembly GCF_036417845.1). Lineage (NCBI taxonomy): Eukaryota > Metazoa > Chordata > Aves > Apterygiformes > Apterygidae > Apteryx > Apteryx mantelli. Next base: position 52,065,446 of record NC_090020.1, read on the forward strand.
GAAGAGACTATTAGTCTTTAGTGCTTTTTGTCTAATACTGTCCCTTATCAATAGTTTCATAAGACAATATAAAAAATACAATCTGTGGTGAGGAGTAACTGAATAAGAAATCCACTAATTTTGTAATTTTCATAATTATCCTTTGAAAAAGTTGACTGGTGCTTTTGTATTTTTAGTTTCTGGGAGGTAGCATTTCAATTTTGTGCCACTTATGTTTTATATTTGTGTAACCAAATTACAGCTTTTAAAAATCTCTTTGACTGTAGAATGTTAGTGGGAAAAATATTTTCAGGACATTGATTTCCATGTTGGTTTTCTAAAGTTTTCTAGTTTATTTTATGTTAAAAAAATAACTGGATCTAAGTGACTTAGTAGAATCATTTTCTTTTATTCAGGAAAAAAAATAAATGAAATGACATCTTTTAGGTAGTATTTTTCAAGTTTGGAACTATATGGAGCTGGCTAGACCTACAAGTAAGCTAACCAAACATTGAATTTAAAGTGTTTGCATCAGACACTTACTCTCTAAATTTTCTTTCAGAAGAGAGGAAGAAAATACATCTTCAAACTTTAATGTAAAAATTGGATTTCTACAAATGTATTAGTAGAAATATATCTTTTGTTATATAGTGATGGTAGATGCTGTTTCTCCACTTAAAACTGTGTATTTGTGAAAGGCTTGGTGAAAAGCCAGGTGGTGCTTTTTTCAAACATCACATTACTGATTTTGTCAATATATTTTCAGGAAATTATACTTCATGTTTGGAAAAATAAAACTCCATTTTAAACTTGGCATTCCTTAAGGATTAGTGCCCAAGAAATATTTCAAATAATGAAAATTTTGTGTGAGGATGTGATTATCTTCAGCTGATTTGGTGAACTCTTACTAAGAAGGTCTTTTGCAAATCACTCAATTTTGAGCTCTGTTGAACCAGCCTGGAATTGAGTTTGAGAGTCAAAGATCTTCAGTGAGAATGATGGACAAGATCTTACAACAATCTCAAAGTTATAAGAACACTTCAGCTAATTTTAACTTGAAAAATTACACAGCAAGAAAGTGTCTGGTTAGGTAGTTGAAACAGGCCAATTGTGGTTTTATTGAGTGACTCTGCTTGTAGTCGTACATCATAAGAAGCTAGCTTTACATACTGAGGATAGGTTTAGTATGTATTTCATATAGTGTTGTCCTTGCTACTCAGAAGATGGATACTTTATTATATAGCAACTGACACTCTTGTGCAAATGCATTTCCAAATAGGTCACAGTAAGAAGACATGAAAACTCTGGCGAAATTAAATTCTAGAGGAGAAATGGCTGGAGTCTCTTTACCAAGGAGAGAGAGTAGTGTCCAAGACTGTTTTGCTACCTTGATGTTGTGACAGTAGAGAGGAAGAAAGTGTATGCTTTTTACATCCTGTTGTCAAAAACTTCTTTGGCAGAGATCTTTTCTTTCATCTCTGTCATTCTATCATTTGGCTGGGGACCAAAGCAGCTCCCCCCAAACTTTCAAGGGGTAATACACAAGCACAATTATGAGCTTGCCTATGTGAGCTGAATGTCAGGGGACTTGCTATTAAATAGATTTGATGTAAAAGTGAGCACTGCTGAGAAAGCCTCATTTAGAAATCTCCTAATTGCATCCAGTGGTTATACAGCTGTTTAGATATCACAGAGTTGCTTGGATACCATAATATGGGTTGGAGAGACGTTAAATGTGAGTGATCATACAAGATGGTCTTTGGTCATCCAGCATTACTGAGTGGAATGGCTTAGGAAAGGGGGAGCTGGAGACAGTGAATGATATGGATGCCGGAGTGAATGCCAGATGAACCTGAAGCGTTATAAAAGAGCAAGCCAAGGAATTGTCAAGAGTGTTGAAGCTAATTACATTTAAAACATCACAGAAATTTCAGAGAATTAGTGTACCAATGTTCAGTTTATGCAACTTAGGTAATTCATAAGCTTGTCACTGACAGTAAGACTAAGCAAAATTAAGGGAAAATGTAATAATAAAAAACTTATTTAAATATTATCTTTAATTAAAGGATGAAAGAGTAGTTAGTGCCAAACAATGACAGTTTAAAGAAAATGGGCCTTTTAAAGCTGTTTTTGTTCCTTTGAGCCACAGATTTGGGTGTCAGAGGTAGTAAAGTAATATACTTGGAATTCTTAAGGCAGTTTGGTAATACATATCTTGATTTATAAACAATAGTAGTACAAGACCAGTGTAGCACTCCTTAACTGAATTATAATGTTTTGTGGTCTTCAAATTCATCTTCAAGGAAGTAGTAAAATGTATTTCAGCGGAATCCTGCTGAATCATTTTGTGATGAATTTTTATTAGTAATGTTATTTTTAATAATTAGAAAATATGATAAAATGATAGCATCAGATTGTGTTGATGTAATGAAAGTACTGAAAAGAGGACAAAATTGTATGCCGTGATCTGTGTACACGGTGATTGTGTAGTAGCTAGATGTAAGCAAAACATGTACTTACATGCTTGCCTCTGGTTAAAAGTAGATCCTTAAATCTAGTAATAAAGAATGCAGGATGTATTTATGTTAGTGTACTTACATTAATGAATGCAGGCTGTACTAGGATATACCATCTCAGAAAATAGGAAGTCTTAAAAGGATATGGGTATCATGGCTTATAATAAAATGAATGGCAGTTTTCTGTAACTTGAGAATTATTAAGGACGGGGAACAGCTTAGTCTATTCTGGTATCAAGGGGAAGGTTAAGGAATGTTGTGATCGCAGCTGGTAAATGCCTGTGAGATAATATGCATTTGATAACCTGAACTATTTAGACAGGCAAACAAGAATGTATCAATGACTTGATACTGATGCTAGGTAAACTCACATTAACAGCATGATGCATACTAGAAACCAGATGCATGTTTATAACATTGAGGGTAATAATCATTGAAACAAATTACTATGGTTTTGGTGGCTTCTCTGTCCCTGGACATATTTTGATCAGCATTAGAGATAGATAAATAAATAAATAGATAAGAAGATATGCTGAAGTTCAGATGCAGTTATTAAATCTGATACAAGATTTTGCATAAGGCAGTCCAGTATTGACTATTACATACATTGTCCTTCTGCCATTAAGATCTAGAAAATTGAATAAAGGCATTTTGTCAGCAATAATAGTGAAATAAGCCAGGCGTACCATGGAATGTGTCATTTTTCTTTTCTTTACTTTTTTAGATCTATTGTCTAGAATAGACTTGGATGAACTGATGAAAAAAGATGAGCCACCACTTGAATTCCCTGATACTCTGGAAGGATTTGAGTATGGTTTTAATGAAAGTGAGTCGTATATGCTTTGTGAGTCGTATATGCTTTGTAAAGACTATACTTAGAATAATGTTAAGAGGTTATCAGAACTTTGACTATACCTTATAAATCCTTATTAGAGTTTCACAGTTTTCTGTTAAGAATAAAATAATAAGCCTTAGCCTTAAAAATCTAAGTAATAATTTTTTGATTTTGTAAAATTGTCAAAAAAATTCCTCCTTATACAGTAATGTAGGTTTATACTGTATGTACTTTTAGAGAGTCTTCAGCTTCTTTTCTTTTACAGAAGTTAAAAGCAATATTTTTTTTGTAGCATTAAAAAGTAAGATTAGAGTGTTCACTCATGTAAGTAACATCTTATTTAATGACTCGTTTTTATTTATACACAAGGAATTATTATTCAGATAATAGTTTATTCCAGTTATTTTATTAATACCAGTAGGAAAACACCTATATTCCGTTTATATTGATGAAAGTATGAGCAATGTGTTATACTTTTACTCTTCTAGTATAGATCACGGTTTTACATTACAGCTAAGTTTTTGTAATGACTACAAGTCATGCCAGCTAGCTTGACCTACATATTAAATGAGTTAGTAGTGTTTATAATTTTCAGTGCATACATTTTAAAATACACGAGAGAAAAAAGCTTCCGAGTTAAAGTACTATCAGACTCCAGGAAATGGCTTTTTCAAGATTGTTTGAAACCTGTAGGACAAATGGGGACATTTACAATCCTACTTCTTTGCAGTGCCTGTTTTCTGAACAGAGGAACTTTAGTTTCTAATTCTGCCTGTCTTACATCTTCCACTTTTAAAGAAAAAAAGAGCTTTCTTTTAAATGATAGTCATTTATGCAACACTTAGCTTTTTAATACCCTGATGGCTTTCACAGGAAGGTACTTAGAGACTAAAAGTGTCATGAAAGTGATGCTCTTTCTTTGATGGGAGGGGTTCAGCTCTGTCACTTTTCAGCTCCTTATTTTTAGATCTGCACAGTGTCTACTGTCTTCCTTACTGACTTCAGAGTTAATGGTTCATATGTGGTTGATAAAAAGGGCTGAAATTTGAATTTTGGGGAATGATGTTTTAGAATGATGTTATTGAATATTCCATCACTAAGCTCACAGGCTGAATGATTTCTATAGAATGTAGCAAAACCTATTACATACGCTACTGGTCAGTGTGCTGCCAGAGGTCTGCATTTTGCTTTTGTATGTTTAATTCAAATGTTCTATCCTGCATTCTTTTGTCATAATCATAGTTTTTTTATGATGAAAAAGTAAGAAAGACATTTATCTGATTTAAAGAGTCTAAGAAGACAAGGGTACCAGAAAGCCAAGAAAGTCTTGAAAATAAACCAGATATTTGCTCCAATACCTTTATGGAGAGAACAACTTCATCTACTATAGAATGGCGTATATGAAGAGTAACTAGCTGAGAAGGAACAGCTAAGTGTAGAGTATGATGAAACTATGAGAAGAAAGATATTGGGACCTGAGATAGGGATATGAAGTTGGGGAGAAATATTCCTCTGGAGGCTAATAGCTGGAAAATGCACTGGCCGTGAGGTAAGGCAGGTCTGGAAAAAAATCTCAACTAAGCATATTTGTAGGCAGAAATGCTTAGATACCGTCTCCCAAATATTTAATTTAAAACATCAAGAATTTTTGAATATAAACGTCTGAAAAGGTGTGAACTGAGTTAGCAATTTCTTATTTTGCTGAGAAACCTTTCTTTTATAATGCAGGCATTTCAGCTTTCTAGGACATGCTTGCATATATCTATTTTTAATGCTTCTGTGGTTTACTACAACTTCGAAATGCTCTGAGATCATAGCTTCTGTTTTGTTTTATAAGCTGAAATATTACTGGTAAGATACCCATTTCCTGCAGTTTGCTTCCTTGCTATTTTATTCTTGCTATTTTAACCCAATCCATATCCTCATTTGTGGCTGAATTTGCAACTAAACTTGTGCAGTAAACAAAGAAAATTGCATAAGGTTGCATTGGAATGCATAAGAATAGAATGGGATTTTGCTTCTATTCAGCATTCTGCTTTATTCTGCTGTTATAATCTCCTTGAATACTGAATCTAAGAGCTTTTATTTGATTGCATTGTGCTAGGAGCTGAGATATTTACCTTAGGTGTGGATGTATTTTTTTCAAATTAACCTGAAATGTTTTTTCTGAATAGGCTAATTTTGAAGAAAACTAAGTTTCCTCTTCCTCTAGCCCCTGGCCCAATTTCTACTGGCATTTCTCTACAAATGTAGCTGGCTGTGAAGATAGGGTAATGAGTAGCTAGAATTTGATCACCTCACTGTTTTCTTGCAAAACAGCTTAACATTTGATACCTGGATGTAATTTCAGTATCATTACTTATGTTATGCTTAATCTTGCAATACATATCATTGAGGGGGAATGCATTTTCTCATTGTGATACAATTGTTTTCATTTAAAATACTATAATCAAAATGGGCGAGGGAATGACAATAGCCTAATTTTTAGGTGTAGACTTTTTTCAACAATAAGGTGTATCTTACTTTTAATGAAGAAATGTATTAAAATATAATCATATTGTTTCTTTTGCAGAAGGGCAGCTAAGACATGTAAAAACTGGGGAGCCATTTGTTTTTAATTATCGTGAAGATTTGCATAGATGGAACCAAAAGCGCTATGAAGCTCTTGGAGAGGTATGTGAATTGTGCGTGTGTGTGCATACATATCTGTATTACTGTACTGTGTTTTTTCATGTTGCTCTATGAAAACAATACTTTTACATATTTTAAGAAAGATTTAGTGAGGCCACAGTCATTTAACAAAAGGTATTTCAGGTTTTGTTGCATGTTAATGCTCCAACAGTAATTTACATTATTTGCTGTATAGTTTAGAATGAAATTTAGACTACATTTTGACTTTCTTTTGTGTTTAAAATAGTAGTAAATGCCATGTAGACTACACAAATCAGAAAAATTCTGCTGTGTAATATTTTCCATAACTTTTTTGTCCTCAAGGCTAAGCAATGGTTACAGAACTTCTGTGGAGTTTTACTTTCTACCTAAAGATACATATACTAGCTGGTCTCACTGATTTCTCCTCATGTCTCCAGTGGATAACAGGAGCAATTAGACTGATAATTAGATATTTGATGATTGATTAGATATTTGAATGCTACTGGTATTTCCTTTGACTTTCTGTAGAGATATGATGTAGTGACTACTGAGTATGTAGTTCCTTTTCTGTTTGAAAATGACTCAAATTTCAATGCCATGCTTTTTTGTAATGTTTTAGTAGTCGGAGCATTGACTTGACAAAAAGAGAGGAATATCGTCTCAGTGAATGCAAAAATGTGTGTGCTTAGATCCTCATTGCACTGTCATAACCTCCCCTGCCCAACAGAAAGAGCAGTGTGAGCACACTGACCTCTTAAGGTATTAGTGCTGCTAAAGTCCCAGTGGCCTTTGGAGGCCCATGAAAGAGTGTGCATTGTTCAGTGCACAAGCTAGAGCCTTTTTCTTGGGGATGTCGCCCTGTGGTTTCTGTTTGGAAACATTGTGGCACATTATTCCAGAAACCCTTGTGAACTGTCTTTGCCTCATAGCTTGTCTTCATTCATTCATGTTATTTTTTTAGTAAGGATTAAACGCATTGTTTGAATGACTTCATTCCCACTTCCTCTTTCTGTTAAGGTTACTTTAGACTAGTCAGAGATATGTTTGATGGTGCATGTATTAGACATTTAATCTTTTAAATTTTCTTTTCTACTAAAGATTAAAAAAAAAAAAAAGTCCAGAACAAAAGCCAATCATAAGCTGTTTCAAAGTAAACAGTATAGAACTTCTCAAGTGAACTTCTCAGATGGGTAAATAAGAATATACTTAAATTTATTAGCAAATGGCTGTATATAGTTTCTGATAGTGCCAAGAATGTATTTATTAAAGCTGAAGAAATATATAAATACATGGTCTTTTCTAATTATAACAGGATGGTCTCTGGGAACTTATATAGGTATTGAGCATGCAGGATCAAGAGAAGAGTGCGCAGCACAAGTCTATATCTGATTGATGAATAACACAAATAGCACTCCATTCTCTCTTGAGCCCTAATAGTTGAATGAAGCCTGATCTGAGAATTCTCCTACACATGAATTTGGATATCAGGATGAGTTAAGTGTAAGTAGGAGGGACAGAAATTTCCTTCTGTGGAGAGGAATAGATTGGAAGAGGAAAGAATGATGGGAGACTCACAGTGTACACTTCAGTACTATACACTTCAATACTGTACAGCTTTGAAGTGCCATATTCTTACATATACAAATCCCCACTTAAATACACGTGCTCTTCTCTGTTATGTTGCAAAGAATTTCTGTTCTTTAAGAATAATTCGTCAAATAATCTATATTCTTAGATAAACCATAGTGGATTTTCAGTCATGCAGGTTTTATTTTTTTGTTCAGGTAATGTGTAAAGCCTTTGCATCTACCAGGGATAACATGAATTAGTCTCTGTCTCCCACTTTCTTGCTATGATTCCTCAAGAGGCTTTGAGGTGGAAGCAGCCTTTCTGTTTGTGTGTCTGTGATGAAAAGCTGATACTGATCCTGCAGGGCCTCTAAGGGGTGATCTGGTGCTCTGTGGCTGGTTCAGCCCCACCATTTCTGGAAGTGGACCGTCTGGACTCTGCCTTTTGTAATGGATACACTGGAGCTACCGCAGCTGTAAAGCACTGCTTTGTCCTGCCAGAGCTTCGTTCTTGGGTATTTAAGAACCTTCCTTCTTACTTCTTCATCCTCCTGCTCATCCCTTTAAGGAGCTTAGAAGAACTGTGGCAGGGTAGGACAAGATGGGAGCAGCTGCTACTTCTCACGTCCTTCCCCCTCAACTGCGTGTTTTTCTGAAACAGGGCATGTGCTATGGCCAAAGCTATTGTATTATCTAGGTACTTGATATTACACGTTTCTTCCAGCAGAACACAGATTGGCACCTATTCTGTGGTCTGTGTGTGCAGACGTTTGCATATGACTATATTATTTGAATAGTACCATTTTCCAAATATAATTGTGTGCTGCCCAAATCGCTTAAAAATTCACATGCCTCCATGTGGGCTGATCTACTGCCACACCTTCAGGTAGGTGTTTGACAACATCATCAAATTCTTCATTCTGTGCGTCTGAACTGTGACTGCCACATTTTCAACCTGTATAATATGAAAGACTTTTTGAGATTTCACTTACTCAGGGGGTGGGGTATGTTCACAGAGTGGGTGCCTGACATCTGTGATCTGTCATGTGCATTTTGCCTTGCTTATAGTCACTCTTCTGGTTCCAGTTTGAGTGATCTTTGAAAATACACATTGCTTATATTGGTAGATTAAAAGACAAGGAAGGTCAGGATTCTGACAGAGGGTGAATTGTTCTAAGTTGTTTATTGGTTTTGTGTTTCCAGACAGAAAAGAAACTCACCTGTCTTTTCATCTACTGTCTTTGCTAGGCGTTCGATATTACACAATTCTTTCAACAGGCCACAAATTGATACATGTTTCGCAGTCTTGTGTTTGGCACAGAATGAACTTAGGGGACACTGATGGACAAGGCTCTTGGTTTGGGCAGTGATCTGTCATTTATTTACATAGACAAGACTACTTCTTGTGCCATAGATTGGTGGGTCATTTATGTAGATATTGACTAGTATTCAAGAAATACATTATCCTCTCATTAGACATTCTGTAGTCCAGGGTGAGATGTGTTCAACAAACTGATAGCTTAAGAAGTAGTAGCTCATATAATTCATAAGATGGTATAATAAAATATTGCCTTAGGTCTTTGGCTTTGAATCATCATTGTCTGGCTTTAGGAGTGCTCTGATATGTATTTGTGGACCTTTTATGTAACTAAACATATAGTGAGAAGATGAAGTAGCTAGACTTGTATCATTGGTCCAGAGGTTTTATATATTCAGTGTGGCCATTGTTTCCAAAGTTAGTTCAGTCGTTATATACTGACTCTCTAATTTTAAAGGGGATTTACCCATCCTGCCTGAGGCAATTTTTTATTAAGTGTACACATTACAGGCTGCTTTTATTTCATTTTACTGATTTTAAGGAATGGATGCGCTTCCTGGCCTGGTTGTAGCATTGTCCTTTCTTTCTTGGAGCATTAATGAATTTCCATTTGGTAATCCATGATAAAAGTGATGAATACGCTATCTGTGAAGTTCTGCCATGACTCTTGACTGTCTGGAAATTGATTCTTCACAAATTGCAACAGTTCGTCCATGTCTCCACTTCTTACATCTCTTTATGCTTCATTCATTGATCTGTTATTTCAGGTGCATAATTTGTTCTGCAGCCTCTTGAAATGTATTCCTAATAGACAATTTAGTGAACTGTACATAATTTTCTGATTCTGGTTCAGTCATTGCTATTGTGGCTCTGAATTCTGTAGAGACTCCTCTCCAGTTGTTTTTTAAAATTAAAATGGCAACAGAAGTGCACAGGATGTGGTGTTGCAGCTGTTTCTAATTGTCTACTAATCCATATTGCAAGTTCGAAGCAGGACTGAGAACAACTTAGTGACAACAGGTCAGTTGTTGCAGACACACCACTCTGGTTCAAAATTGAATTCTGGGTTTTTTGGGGCAGGAGTTATGGAGATTTGGATTCAGGATTAGACTCTAGATTAGACTCTTGTGATGTATCTCCTTGCACTTCAGCTAGATGTCTGTATTCACTGTTTGTACTGCACTTTGAATTGATATTATGGCTATTGAAATTGCCAAGTCAACTTCAGTCCCTGCTTGATCATGACTTCTAAATTAGCTGTTGTTTTAGAAGAGATACTACAAAAAATTCATTGTTGGGATTTCACCTTGCATTTTGCCAGTCATATCAGTTGTGTTGATGAAGAGATTTTATTTGAGAAAGATTATGTTGATATTCTGCTTCCATGGCCTTTCAGGACCCAGGGTATCCCTAGCATCAAAAGACAGTTAGTGTTTATCCTTCTGCATGTCTCTTTTAGCTCTAGCACAGGGTAATTATAATTTGGTGATTGCTTGGAGTCCATTTAACATTTGTAGACGTGTTTTGTCAGTGCTATCACTAATGATGAGTCTTTTACCTGTGCTGGCAGCCTCCTTGGCTACCCATGTCTTTCCAAAAGGACTTGTAAATACATGGATTATGATGTGGACCATGGCATGAATGTCTCTGCTGTGGTTCTATTCAAGGACTATTATATGCCATCTCTTGTAGTTGCTGCCTTTCTGACCGGCAGAAGTATATAAGCAGATGAGTTGTGGTTATTTTTTTTTTTTACAGTTACCACACCATAGCACAAGAAAATACCTTATATTTAGGTAGAACAGATATGGAAAACAAAGCAAGCAAACACTAAAATCAAAAATTTCTTACGTGTTTCATGTATGATAAGGTACAGTTAATTTTATATTATGAGACACATGTTGACCCACCAAATAAAATGCTTTAAAGTATGTGCATAATTTTAGGTCCAGCACATCATAAAGCAGATTAACCATCAAGGTTAATATTTGTGTGTGAAAAAATAAGTATGTGGAATTATGACAATGACAGCCCATAACTAAGATTGCTAAGGAGTAATTTTTTTTTTTTCCCTCCAGATTCCCTTTAAGTTAAAGAACAGCTTGGTCTCAACATAATTTAAAAAATAAGCTTTCACCTGCTACTAATTTCCTCCTTGGTTGCAAAGAGCATTATTTGTTTGGATGACTGATAGAAAAAAGCTATTTACATAGCACAAATGAAAGCATAGAGCAGCAGAAGAGGACATGTAAGTTAATGAAGAAGGAAGCATTAAGTAGTCTGCATTTGAAAGGGTAGCTTCTTACATGAATAACCCAAAATCTGATGATAGGCTGCACGTGCACCTGATAGTACTTAAGGTCCAATCTTGCAGCCGAAGCTCATGTGAATAAACTCAATAGGTCTGATCTTGTGAATAAGGGCTGCAGGATCAAGTTCCAAATAAAATTTGCAGATAATTAGTAGAAGCCCTTACACTTAGTTTCAGTTTCTTTGCACAGACAGTTTATCACTAAACATTCCACGTTTTCTCTAACTAGTGAGACTTTAATATAATAATTCATATGCTGCACACTGTGAATTAAGCAAAATTACATTGTGTATCTTGACTTATTACTATGTATTTGCTGTTTATTCATTGGCAGGAAAAATTTATCTTACTGAGAGGATGAAATAAATTGATAGTGATATAATATGTGGGGTGATTCATGCTTGTTTGCTTTCATGGGATGCCTAATCCACCCCCCAGTTGGCTAGGACCATTGAAGAGATTGTTCAGTTTCCAAATACTTAACAGGTGTGTGAGCATGTGTGAACGGATTTTTTTCAGTGTCTTGTATCACAGTCAAGTAAGGATAAACTTTCATGGGGAAATAAAATTCCTCACTGAGAACCTAACACAGACCCTTCCTAACTTTAAGTCCTGCTTTGAAGGCAGGGTGAAAGCGTCTCATTGAAACAAAGTATTTTTCCTTATCTTTATTTTTGAAAATGGCTGAATCACATTTTGGGTGGTCTCCTGTGGGAGCAATGTGATAGTGCTATTTTTGTGCCTGTCATGCCCCACCTACTAGTGAAAGTTGCAGAATTTTTTACTTTAACAAAATTCTACAATAAAGTAAATGTCACAAAGATAATTAAATTGTGCAGTTTGGGCAAAAATAGGCAGCTGAACAGAAGAGAGAGACTCTGCAAGCTCCTTAAAGTTGTAGTGTGATCTCGTATCTTATTAGACACAGAAGTATCCACATGGAATAGAGGCTTTTCAAATGCAACCGAGGAAAAGCTTAAATGAGAACTTTCACTTTCTGGACACCAAGATAAATTATAAATGCAATTCTTTAGGAAATCATACCTTATTGGTTACGTATCATACCTTATTTGTTACAGGATTTTTTGATACTAACTTAGTTATTTTCAATTCATGACAGATAAGTGTGAAACAGAAACATGATACAGAAAGCTTTAGTTGGGCTAGACAACACTAAAAGCACCTGAGATTGGGGCAGGGTATTGAAAATGTTGGACAAATTTCTCCCTAATGGTTGTTGCTTGGGCATATATAATTAATTGTTTCGATAAGGTTCAAATTCTTTTACTTCACTCCTATTTTCAAACAAATGCACTTGATAGCAGAAAGCAAATGCTAGTATAGGCAGAGAACAGAAAATCTAAATGGTGGTTTTTAGTGTCTTTATAATCTTAGAAAGATTTCAGTTTTTAACAATCCATTTATCTTGACTTTTGCTTTTTGGTGAGTGAAGATGGACAGACAGTTTAGCAAGGATTAAAGACTACTTAATAGTAAGGAAATACAAATTTAAATATGAATCTTTGTTGCATGCAATATATTCATTTGCATATGCTAAATCCACTTTCAAAATCTGCTGTTTGTGAAGACTTTTTACTGGAATGATTACGTCAGATGTGCTTCAGTGAACTCTTCTAGTTTGTAGGTAGCAATTGGCAGTAGGTTGGTTCATCACAGTAACATGACAGTACTCAAAAGGTTCAGAGATAGTTTCATAATTATTGTTAGCATGATTCTTGAAAGAAATGATGAGCATCTCATAAACCCAGATGGGAATTTGTTACATTGTTGATAAATGTGTTGATAAATGTGTTTTACATTTTTAAATTGATAAACAGTGAAAAGCAGAGAAGATACAATAAGGCAGATGGTTGTTTATAAAGCACTTGCAAGTTGCTGCAATTTGAAGAATGGTACTAATTGTTAAAAAAGAAGACAAAAATTGGAATGGGGGGAGTGTTTCAATGAGTTAATCATGAGCTTTTTAAAAATAAAACCTTCAGCAGCTTTAGTTCAATTAGAACCATTCTTGCCATCCTGGGTTTATATGCAAAAGTTTAGACTGAGTTCTTAATAAACTTTTGTACTAACCATTCTCATGTAGCTGAAATTAAAAATACTAGCAACCCACCTTTTATCTAAATGTATCCATGCCCTTCTTCTTTTCCTTGTGAGAAAAAGAAACAAGATTTATTGCACAGTGGAATAATATTGAATTATCATTGGTCTTATCATTCCTGCTTCAAAACAATATAGCCTATCACACCCCATCTACAATATAGAATAGTAAAGTCCAAAATCAACAGAGAGTTTGCAGCAAGGAGGCAAGATGGGATATAGCTTGTTTACTTTTCATTAAAGGAGTGGTGAAAAAGAAATTTATTTTTTGGCAAGTAGGAGAGTAAAAAACATTGTGTAAAAGTTGTTCATAGGCAGAATACAAATAAATATTCTTGATGAAACCAGTTGGTTCATCTTTGCCTTGTACATATTCAGTTCTTGTTTTCATCAATGACACTAAAAGTTTTGTGAAAAGTATTTTTATTTTAAAAGTATTTTTATTTTTATTTCAGCAGGAGTCTTTTGGAAACCAAAGATATGCAAATATCTGCCTTCATCAAGTAGCTCTTCTGAAATTTGTTTATTTTACCTCAGTTGCAGAACTCCAGAAGATTTACAGTTTTCTTTCACAAGATTTTTAGCTTCTTCAAGATCAAGAATTTAACACTTTGTGTCCTCAACAAGAGACCCATATCTTTGAGTTTTCTGGGAATATTTTGATTAAAATTCAGCAGAAGAAGGATATTTTTTAATAAAGCTGTATCAGCTGTGTCAGTACTTAATAGGGATAATTTGGAAGGAAAAAAATTCAATTATAAATCAATAGAGCGTTGTATTTCTGTATATGCAAACAACCTAAAATTACTTTAAGATGCTCCAGCTGCTCGATTCATATTAACTCAATCACAACTGAATGTCGGTATCAGTTATCTTCTGTTGATCTCAGCAGCAGAAATACTCACTTAGTGTGCCTGAGACTGTTAGCTGCAGTTTTGACTATTGAGGAAGATCAGTTCACTGGGTTGGTTACTTAGGATTATGGAGGTTTAATATCTAGTTACCTATCTTAGCTCTTTCACTTTCATGTCTGCAACACTGGAAAAACCTTGTGCTCCTCTACAAATATTGTCAATTCCTTCTTGCATTCAAGGGCTCCAGATTTGTCTCTTGCACTTTTCGGGAAGTTGCACTTTTTAACTTGTTCCAGTCTATCTGCCAAAGCTTCCAGTTCCTCTTGTACAAAGCCCAGCGGGTGGTCTTTTTTTCCTGTTGTTGTTGGAAGTTTGGTCTTCTCAGACATGTGATGGATTTATTCAAATAAGAGAGATGGGGAATTCCCTTGATTTCATTATTCCATTTTTTTAACTTTGTTAACATTAATTTCCTTTACTTTCTTATTTTCTTTGATGCTTCCATGGTATGTCCAGCTTAGCTCAATAACTGCAAGAACTGCTGTGATGTACTCTATTGGAGTAGCAGTTCTGTATTGGAGAAAAGGTAAAGAAGCAAGAGATCTCCTACTGCTGAACTTGGACAGAAGCTCAATTTTTAATACTTTACCTACATATCCTACTCCCTTTCTTCCTCTTTTTCCTACTCTGCTGGTTACCCACTGCTGTTGGGTGATATCCTGAGTATGTTGTTGGTAATGAGATATGAAAGATTTTTGTGGAGAAAGACAAGGAATTTTTCTCTTTTTCAGTGAATTAACTATGTGGAAGTGCATATGTTTTTGCTTCCTCCCCAGCAGCTGTATATAGATACAATGGTAATTTTGTACTCTTTCACTGTAGATCTGTCATACAGTAGCAAAGGTTGGAAAAAGTGCATTAAAATAGGTAAGCTTAATGAAAAGAAGAATCATTTAGAACACAGGGTCTTTAAAATTCTGAAATTAATTTTTAATACATTGTTTTTAATTCCTATTTTTGCTGTTGGAAGTCTTTTCAGCTTCTGTCCTTATGTCCAGTACATAGGGCTCCTTTCTAGTTCTTTTTTCTTAGACTGACACCTATCCATCCTGATCATCTTTAATGCACACAAATTGCACACAAGAGTCCAGACAGATGTAAAATATGTATTTGAAAGCATTTCTGTTAATGTGTAGAGCGTGAACTGGTTTTTAGACATGTTTTCCAACATAAGGACACATACCTTTCTCATGTGCTGATAAGAATTTTGATTCAGCAGACTAATGCTAATGTTAAGCAAGAGAAAAGAATCGTAAATGTGTATCCACTGCAAACTGCAGTTCTTAACGAGACATTTTAGATATTGCATGTAGTTTCAGTTCCAGGATGTTGGTTAGAAAAATGAAAAATATGGAAAATCAAAACTGAAATAAATACAGTAAAAATGAAGGCTAAGAATTTTATTTTTTTATAATATTCGTACAACAGGCACAAAGGGAATGTTACTGTAGTTGGTTGCTCCAGCTGGTACCAGTATAAACAAAAGAAGGAAATTACTCATAGTTTCTGAAGGCTCTAGGCAGGCAGAAGCTTAAAGCAAAAGGGAAAAAAGTTCGTGACACACAACTAGAAGATGTTTTTAAATCCAAGAATAAATATATAATGAAAATACTGAGAAAGTGTGAAGCATTCTTACTGCCTGATTATCAGGGTTTGCTACTTGTTCTAGAATTTACATAGCTTCTTCTCTGCCATTAAATATACAGAGATGGTTCCTTACGGTTAATCTCAACTTTTCCAAAAATATGTTCACTTTTTTTTTTTGTTCTGAATCAACTTTTTATCCTGCCTTACTTGGTATTTTGGAAATGTGCATCAGATCACAGTAAGTGAATGTTCCTTTACTGCTAACTTAGAGATGTTTAGAACTTAATCCTAAGTTTTCAAACAAATGTTGTACAGTGTACTAGCTAAAAAGCTGTGTGAAACTGCAGGTAGCAAAGGAGGGGGTGAATAGTGCTTAAATACCTGTCAGCATAGATAAAAATGATGAAAATCTATGATAGTAATTGTTTATGTTGAGACAGAATGAAGTAGCCAAGATGTCAGGAGAGAATGCTGATAGCTGCATCAGCTCTTTGCTTTTTTTTTTTTTTTTTTTTTTTTCTCCTCCTGCTTTAAAACTTCGTAGATCTTTAATGGATTCATTGAGGGAAGGAATCAGCATTTTTTTGCAGAACAGACATGCTTTTCAAAGTAGTCAAACTGTTCACTGGAAAATAGTACCCAACATACCCAGCACTCAAGAGGTTCAAAATGCAACTCCTTTAGCATGTGTACACATACATGTGTTGATATTCTGTGAGAGCGGCTACCCTCAAACTTGGCACATGTAAAAGAAGTGAATGGCCAGAATATCATTTAAATAAGTGGCAAAGATATAATAGAAGGCAAGAATCCTTTTCCAGTATTTCAGTGGTTTGACATTTCATTCAATGGTAAGTTGGGAACTACAACAGTCAGTGTAATAAATGCACCTTTTGGAGGTTTTTGCGAGGCAGTGACAAAGGATTGCTAAGTATTACATGCATTACTAAAATATAAGTGTTGTAAATATCACAGGTACCATTTACCTGAATCGAATCCAAAAGGACAGATGCAAGCCTCTGTCGTATGTACAAAATGTATGGGCAAGACTGATCATTATGATCCATATATGCTTGTGCTTGTGAAACTCATGCTGGCGTGCACTATTATAGTAATGGCTGAGGACCATATTTTTCCCTTCCAGATATCCATGTGGGCACAGCACTTACTATCCCAGCAAAGGTCTACAAGAACTTACCTTATGGCTAAACCTGTTAATGAGAGAAAGGGGTAATGTCTTTTTTCCATATACTTCCTGATGAATCTTATGAGAGAGATCTTTGTGAGGAGTGGAGAAATCCACTTGGTGTATCTTTAGAGAGAAGGAATGCTCTACCCAATCAGTCAAAAATTGTACATGCTAGAGTTGACGACAATTAGATTATCTGGTGTCTTTTCTGCCTTTTTTCTGAAAAACAGTAATACAAATTCTAATAGATAATACTCAGAAATGAACTATGTCAACAAACAGGAAACTTAGTGTCTCTCACTAACAAGGAAGCCATTTAGTTTTGGAAGTAGTATTGATATCTCAGATAAGTTTGCTGGTGGTACTGGTTATTATCTTAGAGTCATAGAATAATTTAGGTTGCACCTCTGATGATTCCGTGGTCAACTCCATTGCTCAAAGAAGGGCTAGCTTCAAAGTTAGATCAGGCTGATCAATAAATTTATGCAAACTACTTTGTAGCAGGAACAATCTAACCATGGGTGGCTGCTGCAGTGATCTGTCTTCATATACTGGTGGTGAAACTTTCTGGTAGAAAAGGGACCACAGATAAAATTTGCTACTGTGAGGTGTGAAAAAAACAATTATGTTAGATAGGGTGTGATACGTTAATATGGCTGCCAAGGAAACTTAAGGGAGAAAATGTGCTAGTTTCCAACTTTTATAAGGCTCAGATGTAACAATACACTGACTTTTTGTTAAATACAGTAACAAAACTGATGACAACTTTGTAAGGAGCACTGTGAATCTTATGCAACTGTTCCACCTGTCCTTCAGGAAGTTCACGATTATAAGGCTTATAATGGGAATATGACATACACTCAAAGAAGAAGGAATAGTTACTTGCTGTATAGCAGCCATGGTTCTTTCAGGTGCTACTGTCTGTATGGATCCTACAACGTACCCTCAGAATCCTCTGCTATTTGAGGTTTGAGTGTCTGTTGCCTTTCAACAGCTGCTTTCTGGAGACACATAATGTGATGCACTTCAAAAAGTATTACGAACCAGTATATATACCCCTGCTTAACTCAGTTGTGTTCAGCAGCAAAAGCTCATTAGGAGTGTGTGGGCTTTCAGGTTAAGTTTCTAATAGACAGGAAGGGAAGCAGATTATATGACAATATGAGATTGGGCGCATAGTTGCCAGCCAGGAATAGAGCTCTAGCCTGTCCTGCATTTCAATCTACTGTTCAGTTCACTGTGTCACAGCTCTTCTCACTTCACTGTTTTGGGAATACTGGAGAACACTGGAAGCTAATTTGCTGGGGACTAAGTAAGATTAATCATGGTGTGAGAACTCCAGTCAGTACTTCTGATGTCAGCATTATTTACTGCTCTCGGTCACAGTGATGTCTAATAAGCAAAAATATTTCCAAGTGTATATCGTTCTAGGTTGATAAAATTCAAATAAATTTGAGAACAGATGCATTGAAATCAGCCTGTGGAAATGATCAAGGTGAATATTGAGTAGCAAGTATATGGTTTTACAAGTTCAATCAGTTCTATATCAATAAGCTAAAACTCCAAAGTAATAAAATATATCATTAATATTTCTCTCTGGAACAAATTTTTCTTTATACAAATACACTATCTTTGGAAGAATTCCACAGTAAATCTGTAAGATGATGTTTGTTGATCTTTGTCTAGGAAAAATTTGTTTTCAGTTCCAAGACTATCCAAGAATTTAAAAATATCTATTCTTCCACTGTCTTTTACAAAGTAGGATCCTTGGTGAGTTATTCACTATAATCTTCTTGTGTTTATAAGTTTCTTTTAGGCTTACCTTTCCACCTCCACAGGAAACCAATTGAGGATATTGTTAGATACATAAAAAAACAGAATTCACTTGGCTGCAGTATTAAACAACCTACTATTAATTTTTGACATAAAAATAGCCCATAACCCCAGAGATAATATGGGTAATGTGAACAGAAATGAATTAAATTATAGGGTGAGTGCAAGTGGGAAGTGAAGATTGATGCATATTTTTAATACTTTTTTTTTTAGATTTTTTTTGACAGATCATATTTAATAATAGAATAGGTCCTAACCCATTGTGATGATGTAATTTCGGGCTGATGTCCCATATTCAGGAATGCATGCATTCTTGTTTCTTCACTACGATTCATAATTTTAGGAATACTGTGTTGGGAAAACAGCAAGAATAGCAGGACAAGCCACTGTATTTGTTTCCCCTCAACCCAGCCAAAACCAGAGTATTTGGCTGACTATCAAAAGGAGCAGCAGTAATTTTTTCCAGCATCAGTGGAGGCATTTTGCTGTTTAAAAAACAAAGCTTCCATTTCATTAGCCCAAGAAAAGGCTTGGCCTCTGCCATCATTTAGGGGACAAAAATGAGGTTCTCGTTACAAACTGTAAGTTGTTGTCTGCTTGTGCCTGCTGTTGCTCATGAATTGCTACTGGTGCTGTCAGCAGCTCATGGTGCCTCTGCGGCAGCTGCGTGCCCTCAGCAGACTCCATGTTCTCCTGAGCTCAGGAGCACTCTGCAAGAGCAACTTCCCAATTTTTGTGTCGCGCACAGCTCAAGTACAGCAGAACCTCCTGTTGTTTGTATTACAGTAGTGCCCAGGAATTCAACCAGATTAGGGTCACCATATGAACAATGGCAAAAAGATAGTCCCAGCCTAACAAGCTTACTTTGTAGTTTGTAGAAGAGACAGGTGGAAAAGAAGTGTGAAGAACAAGATTTTGGGAAAGCTGTAGATGATAATACAATGACTTGTCACCTTGCTTCCTGCCAAATGCTGTAGTGACTTGCTGGGCTCCTAAACTAAGTACAGACTGTGGGCCAGTGAGTGCCTCCTGCCTCCTCTGTGTTAGGCCTTGAACAGAACAAAGCAGGAGTGCCCTTCAGCCTCTGCACCCCCATTTGTTTCTGAGACTAGAAGGATGGTGGTTGCCCACATTATTGAACTGACAATAGCAGTGACGATGACGATGCTCATAGTCAGTGATCACAGGACCACATATCATATAGAGTAATGAGAATGTTTTTGTATTTTATAGGTGTAGGGCAGTTCATCCTGGATGCAACTTCTCTGCTCAGTTCTCATGGCATAGAGGTATCATACCAAATCCTCTTGTCATAAAACAAGTTGCTTTTAGGCAAAGAATCTTCCTGCTTCCTAAGCTTCCTTCCCTCTCACTTTTTCGTTTTATCCTCTTCACTATTTTTTGTGGTCACTTTATTTGAGATGACATCTGTTGAATTTAAAATGGCTTTCATGTGTCTTTCTATCTTTTTGCCAAACACAAGCAAGTCTTCACAGAACTCTCCAAGCAAGCAACTGTGGTATAATTATAATAAATTACATACAAGCATGCTTCTCACTGTTTCTGATGTCTGTTATCTTTATGAATAAAATTATCTATTTAATGCTTTTATGAAATATTATCAAAAATTTCAAAAACTAGAGGTTAGAAAGAAGTTCCTGATCAGACAAGATTGTTACATCTTTGTTCAGAAGGAGTTGTCATTACTTCTTTGATATGTTTGTTACTGATAACTCTTTATTGCCTGGAATGTTAGAGGATATGAACCACTAGTCTAATCAAGCATAATTCTTTTGTTGATATCTTCCTCAAACAAAAGTGCAAAGGATCCTATCAGGCAAACTTTTACTGGGTAATTGACAAACACCGAGGACCAAATCCTGGTCACATTATTTACAAATGGACATCAAAACAGGCTTTTACACAGTATTTTCTGACTAAGTGTGTTCCATAACTTCACAAACTTTTTAGAAATAATGACTTAATTAGCTGACCATGCTAAGTATCGTATTGTTGTAATGAAAAATTGACATAAGAGCATGCTAAACACAACATCCCATTTTACAAGAACTTTTTTTTCTGACAATATTTGTATTCAGTAGAAGGTCAAACACAATATTTGGCATTTGTATGAAATCATAAGTTCTCATGATCCTTCTTAATTGGTGTCATGTTGTACTATAAGTTCATGGTACACTTTTTTCTGTAATTGAACTTTCTCTTGCTAATTGTACTCAGAAACATGTGTTTCTTGCTCAAACAAAGTATATAAGTAAAATTCATTGAAACACAGTAAATCATTTATAGTGTACAGAACCCCATCATTAACTGTTTTTTTCTTCTTGTCCTGATACTTTTGCCCGGATAGCTTGATGGGAAGTACTATACTGCTATGTCATCTTTTAAAATCTTAGTAATTAAAGTAGCAAACGATAGTAGGTGTGCACGCAGTATGATTTGACTATGAGAGTTCCTTGGTCATGATTTATTAGGAAGAAAGGATACTATACGGTTTTTGGACACCATCAACATAAATATTCACGATCAATTAACAATATTCTTAAATACACCCATCTTAAAATAATTGAAGTACTGTGGGCTATTAAGTTTATTTTATAGACCTCCTTTACCAATGATATTTCCTCCTTGTAGCATTGTTTAAAAACAAAGCAGAAAAAGCACTCAAATCAATTTTTCCAAATTTGATTTAATGAAAATGTTTTGAATGATGACTTATTTCATTGTTAACTTAAATGGTTTCAGGTATTTTATATGAGAGTAAAATGAAAGGATTTTGAAGCACTCTTCCTTACCTCTTGGTTGAAAGTTCTGCTGTTATTTGCAGTGCCTGGAGTTTTGTACTTTGCTCTCCCTTTGAGTTTGCCTGCCAGCAGAACCCAAGGATATGTTTAGACAGGCTCAATCATGTGGTATAGAAAAATGAAACCTTTTCTTGAGAAATAATGAGAAAAAAAGTGTAGAAAAAGGTTCATCAATGTCCAAGGTGTTTTCTCAACCTTTAGCCTGATATTCCCAGAAGTGACAGTGCCCTCAGGGCAGGTTTTTCTTTTTCTTAAGGGAAAGGTTTGTTCAGAGTGCTAGGTATCATAACCATAGACTAGAAAGCAGAAAGAAAGCTAGCCTGCTCTCTTAGAAGTTAACTGCTGGCTTTTGTCAGTTACTCAAAGCCAGTGAGAGTCCCAGGTATCCTCCTTAACTATGTGATGAGTTAGACCCCTTTGCACTCTGGTTGGTAATTACTCCACCTAGAAAAAGAGGTGCAAGTATTATTTAATAGGAAAAATGTAAGCGTTTGCTATTTCTGTTTCTGAGGGTATCAACTATTACTTGTACTAAGAAAAGAAAAAAAGAACTGCTTCTTATGGTCAATGCCATGTCCTTTTCACTATGTAAATTTCAGTATGTAAATCCAATTTGTCTTGACCCACAGCTGTTCTGGAGTAGGATGGCAGAATGGTTAAGACATCTTGCTATGGAAAGAAGGTCCTAATTTGAGTTCTGCTCTGGATTTACATAAAATTAAACGTTCAGTTCTTCTGTGAATATTTATCTGGTCATTTCTGCTGAGGAATCAAAGGTGGTAAAATGAAATGCTTGACACATCACTGCCTTTTTGTCTGTGACTACAAAAGCTGGTAGGCTTTTAAACTATGTTAATCTGGTATGTCATTTGGGTTTGGGATGGATTTTTAACCTTTCAAAACTGCATAGTACCACCTAGTCTCCACCTAAACTACAATGTTTTCCTTAACAGTTGGAATCAAACCTGCTATTGTTCTGTCTTCCAGAGACCTTTTCATAAGTCACCTCTAATATGAAATTTAAGATAATCTAAAGTTTTAGTTCTTGAATTGGAATTTTAAAACATGCTTATGAGCCTTATTTATATTTGTTCCCTTGTTAAGCTTTTGGGAGGATTTAGTGCATTTGTTTTGCAACCTTCTCATCCTTTTGTTTCTTAGCTTAACTTGGGGATAGAGATCATGTTTTCTACTGATGCTGGATTGCTTCTAGCACAGAGTGCCTGACTGAAGCCTCTGCTTAGTACTGATACATATGCATGTATATATTTAAAAAGAATTGAGAATTTCTGTAAAATTTGCTACATAATTAAGCAGTTTCTGAAGCCACATAATTGTCAAGCTGTTTATAAAATAAGACATGCTTTTTTTGAAAAGAAAACAAACAAACAAAAAAAAATAAACCAACAGGTGTCAGCGAAGACCATGTTAACAAAACATTGGGTCAAATCACATCAACAGTATATGCTGCATTCATGACAAATCCATGTTGTTTTTCATTTAATTCTCTCAAAAGATCTTGAGATCCTATTTGTGATCAGTCAACTCAGAATCCAGAATATCACACCAATGTGTTAGGATTTAATTGAATTGCTTTCTGTAGAGAAAGCAAGAAATCCCTTAGAGGTGATGTCAATTCCATCTTAATGAATTGTTCTCCCACACTCTAATCCAAGTGAGGTCTTTTGTGGATTTTTAAAATGCCATTGATTTTTTTTTTATTTTTTTTCTCTCAGTGAACAGAGCCTTTAGAAAGTCCATTCAGCTTTTAGGATTTTTTATTCTGGCATGGTGATGGTAGGTTTTTTTGTTTGTCCCAGTTCTTAGGTAAGTCTGTGTCCAAGAGCAGTATGTCAAAAAGTTCCTTTGCATCTCTCATTGTTACTTATTGGCAGATTTGTCACTTGAGGGTCAAAATAAAGCTCATTCAGCCAAGGCTATGGCAGCCACAGTGGCAAGCTTCGGGTCAGTCCCACCACTTGAGATTTGCCACAGGGCAGTCAGTTGGAATTCATTTTGCATTTTTTCACTAGGCATTATTGCCCTGACACTAAAAACAAAAAAAAGCTTGTAGGTTGACTACTGTATATTATAAAGGCAGCTTCCTTTTCATGCTCATTTTCTTTTTGCCCTTATAGCGATTATTATTAGTGAGGAGATAAATCTTAAAAAACAAAAAAATTTGTTACTCATGATAGTATTGCTGCTAGTGGTCAAACTTGTTTATTTTTTGAATTTAATGATAAAACACCCAAACTGTGTATGCTGCCTTGAAGTCCCTAGAATATTGCTAGTAGTGCTGAGGGGCCTAATGTCTTAGGCTGAATTAAAATTATTTGAAAATAATATTCTTTCTAGACCCATGAATGATCCATTTCTGAGGAAGTTAAATTCCAGAAGACTGTAAGTTCTTATGTCAGGGCTGAATTGATAGCTGGAAACATTTTGCGAGGGTTGGGGAGCTGACAATGATTCTCTTGCTGTACTGTGCAGAGTCAGGTAGGAGAGTGTACTACTTTGGGGAAAAAAGAACACACAGGCAAATGACATTGATTTTGTTATATAAGTAGAATTGTCAGACAAACTGTTAATGTCGAGCAGTTACACATTTTAAATGTAATTCTCTCACAGGAATTGACAAGAGACTAATCCTAGAGGTTGAATTACCTCCATGCAGTCTCTACAGAAAAAAAAAATCTTGCATTTTTCTTCAACTCAAAGCATAGTAAATCATATCCAAATGAGTTATTCTAGTAGTAGATATGGTGAGACTTCAGTATTTTGAGCAAATCTTTGTCAATAGTATTTCCAATTGAATTTTATTTCCTTTCCCTTTTTCTAGCTTTGTGCCTGTACTATAAATTTATATAGGAGATTAAACTGAGGTTAAAGCATGTTTAAGCCATAAGGTTAATGGAGGAATGACAACTGCAGGAGAAACATGCTTAGCCTTGCTTATGGTATGAATAAACAGGAGGTCAAGCAAGAGGGGAAAATGTCACAGCATGTATGTTTTGTCTTAATTTTAAATTTAATACCTATCTGAGTCTAAAAAATCTGGCTACTAACAAAAAATTACAAACAAAATTATGGCCATTATATTCTCTTATTCCCTGCACGTATAAGTGCTTTGAGAACTTTCTTTAGAAAAATCAATGAAAACAGCAATATAATAAGGTATTTAAGGAATTTTGTTTCATGGATTGACATCTTTGGAGGCAGAAGCCTCCTATCCGCTGAATAAGTGTATCTTCGCCAGTATATCTCATCCCTGATGTAATGTAGCTTCTGTTAATTTTGAGAGGGTAGTTCAGTCTCCTTTCTCATTTAGCCCTTGGAGTAGCAAAAAGTGGAACAAGAGTGGTAATTGTGGTGATAGGGTTCTGCTTGTAATTTGAATAGCTGTGAATGGGGAACATGACAAAGATGGATTAGTTTATCTTTGAGTCCCCTGTGTGGGAAATCTCAGATCCATCCAGCTGGGTCTGGCCCACAAGAAGAATTTATTTAACCAGTAGTTTGCTCTATTTCCTTTTTTTTTCCCCAGAAATCTTTAGAATTGTGTAGGAACAGGCAGTGGCATGGACAACTTGTTTTGACAGCTGACTCTTTCATGCCCTCTTTCCCATGGTCTTGTAATCTGTCCTCTGTCATGTGACTTGTAATGTCAGATAGTCACATGTGTTTTATCCTTTATCATGTCACATGTGCTTTATTCTTTATCATGTGTTAACCATACACTGGCCATATGACAGGGTTGTTGGCATTTTGGTCATGAGGAATGCACATACAGGAGAAGAGAGGGGCATGTGGCGTTTGATTGTCTTCAAAGGGTCTTTGTGTTTTCCCCAAGTGTTCCTCACATCTGCCGTGAATCCACGAACAGTTGTTGAGTGGCGGTGATTTCCAGTAACTACTGATAGGTGCTGATTTAGAAAGAAAAGGCCCCAAACCGCACAGGCTCATACCTTTTCTTTAATATATTTTTAGCAGCGGATTCACTTGGAAAACATTTTGCCAGTCTGGGAAAGTAGTTTATCTATTTTTTTTCTTCTTCTCTGCAAGGGGTTTGCCGTCCCATTCTTATACTTAGTGTAGTGGTGGGTAGAGTTAGCCGTGGTTCGTTTTGAAAGTGGGAATACTTACAAGGGAAAAGAGAATTCTGAGAACTTAGGTTGTAAAGCACAGCAGGGAAGGGGCTTGACTAGCAAGGCTCAGTGCACTTCATTGCATCCCAGCATGGGTTTGATGTGGTATATACTGAAACAGCTCCTCTGGATTAGAATGTAAGTGCTATAAAACAAGTCACTGAGTTGTGTTCTATTATCTGTATACCTGGCTAACCGTATTATGGAAAAGTTCAGCAGTGGGTCAGCTACACTTCTGTTTTTCCTCATGTGTGTCAATCAGGTTCTTGAAGTTTTTGGTATGTGTTAAACTGTTTCATTTCTTAAAACTTAAAATTTGGGGTTTCTTATTTTAAAATGAGTTATTTTGGAGTTGTCGTCTTGCTTTGTGAGCATGCTTTTGGTTGTCTTTTTTCAGACTTTCACTATTTAAAGCCCTCCAATACTTAGTTCATCTGTCTCTGCAGTGCACAGTCTCCTTGTGTTTGTTTCCACTTATAATCACGCCTAGGCTTCAGTACTTCAGGATCTTTATAACTTTTAATGTATGAGTAGTCTCAGTGGCTCTTAGTCTTTAATTTCTATTTTGGCACATTGTATGCCAATAGTGATCTTTTGATCACTTGGCTTCAGGAGGGTGAATTGCACAGATTTTACAAATTATGCTGCTAATAGAATTTTTCAATATTTTTTAATAACTGAAAACAGTCCTTAAGGAAGTCCTATATATGACCAACAGAATATTAAAAGAGCACAGATGATAATAGGTCAGAACTTTAACAATTAATGTGTACTAGAATCATGTTTCCACCTGCAATTTCAGTTTTGCCCCATAGACTGTATGGAGCATTATAGTCTTGGCCACCACTGTACAGGATATTTAGCAATGCAAGGGTAAGATCTCAGTTCTGTCTAAAAATAAGATAATGTTTTGGGGGTTCTTTTTCTTTTTATTGTCTTCTGTCTCTGTCTCTATTCTCTGCTGTCCATTGCAGCCATCAAATTTAATTATCCTTTAATTAAAAATAGTCCTTTCTGAATCTATATTATGGGGCTGAATTAAATTTCTCTTTGTTGGTTAACCTTAATTCTGATGTTTCCTAACTGCTAGTATTTATTATGGCATCCTTGATGTCTTTTATTTAATCCTCTTAGAAATATATTAAATTGTACTGTTCGTGACATAGGTCTATCCCCCAATTGTCCGTAAAACTTCTTGAACTTTAAAGACATCATGACTGGGGCCACTGGTACTTTGGAAAAGCACTTCTGAAGGTATTTGCATTGTTTAGATCCTACTCAAGTTGGGAGATTAACCTTTTTTAGGCTTCTCAGAAGTGCAATGAGAGCACTGAAGTTAGGTTCCTGTCCTGAACCATATGTACTCCTGCTCTCCTATTTTACAATATATGAAAGAAAAGCATTGCAAGAAAATGATAGCAGAAGTTAGGTACTCATATTTTTAATGTGCCTAAAGGATACTGACAGTCACTGTTGTCATTGTTCGGAAGGCATTCCACTCAGTTGTGGTCTCTGCTCCCAGCAGCCTGTCCTCATTCTAGGAATTTCTCTAGTCCCACAAAAGTAAGAAAAACTGTGACTCCATTTAGGACTGAAAATCCTCAGGCTTACAGAAAATAGGAGGGTGACTCCTCAGCTCACTGAAGGAAAATTGAAGCATAAGCTGTTTAGCTTTCTTCCCAAGAGTACCATTTTGTGTTGGGAAGAAAGTTTCTCCTATCTTGCACTTTGAATACAAACTTTTGGGAGACTGAGAGTGTTGGGCTAATCACTTTTTCGTGACTGGGAAGGAATTTCTCCCTTGCTATCAGAATAAGTGATAAGAGTCATGATTTTTTTTTTCCCCTCCTAGTTCTCACAGCAGGCATAAGAACACCTTGAAAGTGCTTAGTTCACGTACTTCCCTCTTTCAGTTGTGTTTTCCTGATAGACTGCAACTGGAAGTAAATGAAGAGAAGATATGTCATTAAAATGGGGTTGGAGTTCCCAGTGTCTCATACAACAAGTAGAGAACTATCTTTTTTCCTCCCTTCTTCATCAGGCCATTGATTTCGCATGTTTTGGGCAAGCCTTACTATTGGTACTTTTTCCTTTACTTTCCCTTCTCAGACATGTGTGCTGCCTGCTCAAAAGTAGCCTTATTTATTGCCTTGAATTACTTCAGCACACTGTTTACAATGTTGGCACGCCTTAGCCTTTACAACTGTGGCACCCACAAGTTGAAATTGCCTTAGAAAAAGCAAAAATATCACAGGTTAATATGAATAGGCAAGAATAGGGCTGCCCTCTAGCAGGTGTCACAGCTTGCCATGAGAATGACCCATACTGGACAAATTATTGCTAGGTATTTCCAGATGAGTTAGTAACATTGGGCTGGAATGAACAGCCTGAGCCATTGAATATCTGCAGTCGCAAGCAACTATATGACAGATGTTTCGTCCAGAAGAGTTCAGAGAGCATAACCTTATTCACCTTCCCATCCAAGAAGTCACAAGATGCTTTTCAAAATCTTACAACAATTTTCAGATCTTAAAGATAAAGTAACAGAATTTGCAAGCTAATAATATTACCTAAAGAAGTTGTGGCTGTTTGAATTGCATTCCTCGTGTCTGGGACATAGGGTTCTGATGGAAAGTCTAATTATCACTATATAAATAACATACCACACTTTCCCTCTCTTTTGAATATCTATAGAAAAGAAAGTTTTACGTTTTTTTGCACTTCCAACTTTTCAAAATTTCATATCATCCACAAAAATCTAGAAGTAATTGAAAGCAGATGATCCCCAAAGTAATGTTAGATTTGCAGCATTTTCAGTACTTGCAGCTATGTTCCTTGGTAGGACAGATTTATACTAGATTTTCCAGACACATGCCATGATAAATGCAGTAAACCTGGCCATTATTATGTTATTTTCAAATATGGGAATATAGGATATCCCTGAACTTGTTGATCTCCTGTTTGCCAAAAAAAACCCTGGGGGTCTTATGTAAACAGGGGCAGTTTACAGCAGTTTTTGTTCTACTGTATCTCAGCCTTGGAGACCGACCTAGTGCTGAGCTGCCTGAGAATTCCCCTTTGCATCAGAGAATCCTACCTATTTTATCTTTCTTCATGTTTTCTCATATTAAAAGCATTCATTAGGTTAAGTCTTTGCTACACTATAGAGTGAAGTAGTGATTTAACAATCCCAGTTTTTAAGGCTGATATCGTAAGTGCCTAAAGCTAGAATCCCATTAGAATCAGAGCCCCATTGAGCCAAGCTCTGTAAAAAATGAGTAAAGGTTTACTTCTGCCTTGAAGAGGTCACAAACTAAATAGATAAGAGAGATTAGAAGTAGATGCAAACACATAGCTGAGGAATAAAAGGTAGATTTTTGCAAGTGGTGTCTGATATATATATTTTCTTCAGAGCAATTTTTTTTCTATTCCAGGTGTTGTTTTAATATTTTTGGAGGTTTGGTACATGCCAGGATTTAAAGTGAAAAATAAAATCTCTATGTTTGAGGCCATATTATCATTATACTCATATTAATGTCTGTACAACATCAGCATCTTAGACTGCAGGAACTTAACTGCTTTACTTGTTGGCATTATACTGAAGTTGATTTTGGTAAACCATAAAAAGTTTGGCCCTGAAGGTAAAATTACACTGTATGCATGTTCCTAACATACTGCTTTGGGGATAAACATGTCTTAAATCAACTCATCACTTACAGCTAAGTTCCCTCTCCAAATGCAGTTTCCCTGTAGATACTAACGTTCAGTAAGAATGATTTTTTTTCAAAACCATAAAGTTTTTTGAACATAATTCTATCAATAAACATATTTGAGCAGGGTAGCAAAAAATTCACATATTTCAAATAAAGATTTTTGTCTTTTGTGAAATGTGTGTGTGTGGGGGGGCTTTTTTAATTAGCTTCCATCAGTACTTTTAATTTGTTCAAATATGTTCCAAACGCTTGCATATATTGCGTTTGCTCACATGTACATAATGAAAACCTTTGGACTTCATTGAAACTTTATTTGGTAATTGTGCATTTAGAAAACTAAAATTGAAGTTTATGATACCCCGGCTCCTACTTGCTCAGTTCATAGCGTGTTGTTAAGATGCCATCACTTGAGAGCTTTGTTACAGTGATGTTTCTGTTGTGGCTTAATATGCTGCGGGTTCAGCTGGCTGTAATTGTGGCCTTGAGGGACTGGACTAAAGAATACCAGCTGGGTTGTACCCAGATATTCTTAGATTAATATTTCGGGACTTAGATCTTGTCCTGTCTGGAATTTAAGCATAGATCCCCAAGCTTTAAAGGGAAGGCGAGCACCGTTTGAGGCTCTTAATGAGCACTTTTTTCCTTTTTAATTTGCCATTTTTTCTTTTACTTCTGTGAAGTCAGTGAAATCTAGGCAGTTACTTCCAAACCAGTTTAACAACCCCATATGGACAAAGCACTTCAGTTGGTTCTATAACTTAATTCCCAAATTAATAAGAGTTAGAAAGTTCTTCCATATGCATCTCCATTTTCTTAGATTATATAAAGGTGAAAAAAATTTCCCTAGATGCTGGGCATGCTTTTGAAGTGCGAACAACTTTTGTTATGTCTGAGACAACAACTGTTTGGTTGTGACTAGGTTGATTTTTTGATTGCTCTTTGAAAAAATTCCTTTTGTTTCAGACCAAAAATTTCAATTTTATTTCTACATAGAGACAAGAGATTTAAACTCCCCCATACTGGGGAATCTGTCAGGGATTTTTTTCTATTTAGAACACCTTTGACCCACCTCTCCGCTGTTCAGTGAATAGAAATGGCAAGGCAACTTGTGCTTAGTGTGACTAAAGATCTGCTCTCCATAGCTCATGAAGTGAACCTGCAGGGGAGAGGGTTTCAGGAGTCCTGCTTATGGAAAAAATGCTTTTAAAGTATTTCTTTGCAAAAAAAGGAGCCTTTCTTATACCTCTGAGTATATATTAATTGGTTATAATCCTTAGTTTTGAGGCACATAATTATTCACACAGCAGCAGGTGATGGATTCACAGGTACAGTTCCTATTTCTTTGTAGTGGCAAGTAGCCTTTTCTGAGGGATGGAGCGGACCCTTTTCTATGAAGCTCTAAGTTCCTTAATTAGTTGTATAGTAAAGATTTAGATATATAGCAAAACATACACAAGCTTAACCACTTGCCTGTAAGTCTTCTGACTGGGTATGCCATTACTCTAAGCAGTCTAATTTCTGTTTGCTTTTCTTTTTATTTTTTATCTTTTTTTTTTTTCTTCCAGATCATTACTAAATATGTTTATGGACTACTGGAAAAGGAATGCCACTTGAAAAAAGTAACTCTCCCAGTAAGTGTAAATTTTTTCATAGCTGTTTTTCTGTTGGCTCTGTAAAATGCACGGTCCCTACCCTGAGGAGACTGCAGTCCAGTATTCAGATAAAGACAAGTTGTGCTCAGGCTCCATGGAAGGTATGGTCTCGGAGCACTGACTTCACATGTAGCGTGTGCATGCATCTGTAGAAATGGTTTTGCCTGACTTCTAATGTATGTGATTTCTCCAGCTTAGCATTCCTGGCTTGCCAGATGTCAGAATTTTCAAAATGAGGTATTTTTGGAAGAGAAGCCGTAAGTCTTTTCAAAAAGTATTTATGAACATTTGGAGACCTTTACAGCTGGTTTTAGAGAACTGAAGACAAGTGTCCTTACAAGCAGAGGAATAAGCTCAAAACAGAGTCTGAGTAAACTGATTCAAATCTTTTTAAAGCACACTTGCAGAGTAGCTTTCTCAGTAACTTGTAACATACGTACATACATACATACATATTTGGGATAAGATGCTGGTGTTGATTAGTGGAAATACTTGATCAATCCCTAGAAGTGATGTAGCACTCCAGAAAATACATATGTGAAATATTTCTGTCTGTCAATATATGTGATATCGTGTATTGATATCACGTATGATCATGTATTTTTATAATCTGTGGGGAGACAGTAGTGGCTGCTCTGTGTGGGTTCTTTAGCACTGTTATAAAGGATTCTTATGATCTTTGAGAAGCTTTCACACTCCCATTGTTCTCAGCAGGCCTGTGATACTCAACAGAGGAAAATCCACTTGGGCTAAGCTTTGACAATTCTGTAAAGTTTTAAAATTCCCATTTCCAATTCCTAACTGTTGTTGTTTAGGGAATGTTTTGATAACCTGCCCAAACTACTGAATGTTTTCTGGCCAGGTCTTACCACTGTCACATCACCAGGGCAGAAGATGCTGTGCTGGGAACTCCGAGGAGCCTTCAGGGGAGAACAGCAGTTGCACTTGGCATTCGCAGTCCTCTAAAAGACATATGCTGCACAATTGCCCCTGACTGTGTGGGGACACCAGCCGAGAAAGCATTCCCTCACTTAGATTTCTCTCTGCAGTCAGAGAAATGGATTGCATTTGCGACAACAGTCTGTGTGATGCAACGTGAGACATGGTCTCTGTAGCTTCTTTGCACAGTAGGTTTTCTTTCTGAGGAGGGTTTTAGTCCAAGGAGTGCTTCCATGTCTCAGACAGATAATATGTTTAAAGAAAAAAATATGCTTAACCCTCAAGCAATATTGCATGCTGTCTGTCAAACCAGGAAGCTGTCATTTTTAAATTTCCAAGTGACCAAATTTTGAAGCTATAGAACATTCTTTGAACGTCCTTTTTAACAAAATATGCATGTACATAATGCAATGTTAAGGCTAAGTTATTAACTTCAAAAAAATGAAGATATGAACAAAATTGGAATAAGTGTTACCATATTTCCATCACCTTTCTTACACACACTTGGGGACTCTTCTCCTCAGCTCTGAGATTTGGGTGTCCGAGTAGGAAGAAGAATGGCCCACCCTGTCTAGCTCCTGCTGTTGCACTAATCTATATTTACTTGTATTTATAAATTATGTAGTAAGCACTGATGTACTGATGGAGTTCATCAGTAGTACAGTTAAGCTATTCTCAGACATATTACCTCCATCTTCTGCAAAATGTCATAATTTAATTGCATTTTGGAGCAGATGCTCAGTATATGCAACTGTTTAATTCTGAGCAGTGTGGAAACTTTGGTATAAAGTATGAACACCATTCTGTAATAATGACTATTATGTCACTCACCACAGTAGAAAATAGTTTATGAAGAGGTCTACAAAAATGAGATAAATGTAAAAGAGTAGGTAGAAGCTGAAAAATGAAAGCTATATAAAGACCATCTTTAAAACCCCACTCAAGATAGACTCCCAAGTAATAACAACAACAAAAAAAAAAAAAAACGGTTTAAAATAGTTAAGGAGGCTAATAGGAACAATAAGACAGCATTTAGCAAAAGTAAATCCAGTGCAAGCAAGGGAAAAAGAAAAGAGTATAAACTCTGGCAAGTTAGATATAAATTAAGATCACCCAAAACAGAATCTGAGGAGCAACTCGTTGCAGTTGTAAAGCCTAGTAATGAATTGGAGAGTTTGATGGGGCTGATGGATAATTGGGACGCAAAAGGAATGCTCAGACAAAAAAGAAAAAGGTCAAATAAGAAAAACTAAAATTATTATTTCCAATATTCTTTGTTCCAGAGACTTTCATGCTGTTTCTTTTTTTAATGGGATATAAATCTGAGGAACTATCTCAAATTGACATATCAGTAGAGGGGATCTTGGAACAAATTGATGTAACATGCAATAGTCAGTTTCCAGGATGAGATGGTTTTTAATCCCAGGGTTCTGAAAGAAGCCAAATATGAAGCTGCAGGCAACCAGCTACAATGTAACTTACTGCTTAAATCAGCATTTTGTACATCACAGAAATAGAAAAGGAGTAAATGCAGTAATAGACTTTGAAGGGGGTCCAGGAGTGATTCACGGAACTGCGTTATCAGGAAGTCTGACCTCTTTACTGAGCAAATTAGTAAAAACTGTGATAAAATATTGAATTAGTAAAGGCAAAACTGTGTACTGAGGAAAATTCAATAGTTTTTATTTTTAAAAAAACAAAAAGTCTATATTGAAGGAGTTGGAGATCATGTGAAGAAGAAAGATCTTGCCAATAATGGAATACCTAGGTTTCCAACATGCTGTCAGCAATCTTACTAAATTCTTTTATAAAACTAAACTGTCATGGGATGAGAGGAAGGAGTCCCCTTATGAATTAATAATTGGTTGAAAGAAAAGAAAGTGTTCGTATTTTATAGCTGAAAGAAGTTATTTCCGGTGCAGTGTTATTAAGGTCTGCACTGACATATTGTTAATAAAAGAAAAAAGGGATCAATAGAAGGTAACAAAGTTTGCTGATTCTTCTAAAATAGTTTAGAATACTTAAATCTAAAGCTGATTGTGATGAGTTTTGGAGTTATTTCATGATGCTGAATGACTGGATGATAAAATGACATGTGAGATTCAATTCTGATGAATGTGAAATTATGGGGAAGATAACTGTTAATACAGTAATGGGCTCTAAAAAAGCTGTTACTACCCAGGAAAGAGATCTTGGAGTGATTGTGAATAGTTGTGAGAGAACATCAGTTAGTGCTCAATGGCAGTCAAAAACCTTAAAGCAAGTAGGATGTTAGGAATTATTAAATGTTGAGAACAAAACAGAAAAACATTGTCATTCCACTCATTATGTGGGCCCCATCTTGAACACTGTGTGGAGTCTGGATACCATATCAAAAAGGATATGAAGAATTTGAAAAAAAAATACAGAGGAGTGTTGCAAGAGTGATTACAGTCACAAAATGCTTTTCAGACAAAGATTAGACAAAGACTGTTCAGCTTGGAAAATAGATGACTGAGGAAGGAATATGACAAATCTATAAAATCATGAAAGGTGTAGAGAAGATGAATAGGGAATAGTTATTCACTTTTTTCATAATACAGAAGCTAAGGGGCATCAAATTTAAATTATCAGGCAGGAGATCTCTAGTGAGAGAGAGGAAGTACTTTTTTCAGGTATGACCCAATTATATTGTGGAACTCATTGCCACAGAAAACTATCAAGAAGAAAGGTACAAATGGATTCAAAAAAACCATTTGACAAAATTAAAGTGGGCTAGGTCCATTGAACTATTATACATGCATGTCTAGATATGAGTTCTGACTCAGGAAACTCCAACGTTACTGGTTGCCAAAAACAGAGAGGAATCACTCTATATCCAGCCTGTTCTCATACTGTTCCCCTAAGCAATCTGCCGTTTGTCAGAAATGGGATCCTGGGACCTGTAATCTGACCAGTGTGGCTATTTGTATGTATGGCCTTATATAAATGCATTACAAAACAAGTAGGGAAACATTTTTTTCTGCACTTTATCACAGATGATCAGAAAGTTGGTGTATTGATCTTCCTTTTTCTGTCAGTTGATCATGAAGTTGATAGGGTGCATAATGATGCTTGAATACGTGAATTGTTTCAGGACTATATTAAGGGGGGTGGTTCCTGAGGTTTTTGATACCCCCCCCCCCAGCAAGATTTTAGTAGTGTACTGAAATCCTACACATCAGAGGTTTAAGATGACAGCATTGCAGGTTCTCTCATCTTTCTTAATTTCCACCTCCTGCGCAAAAGTCCTGCTCTGCTGTCTGTATTTCGAGTTCTCAGGTGGCAGCTTCAGTTTTGGTCACAAAAATTTGTAAATTTCTTTTCAGATGTAAAATCAAAGAGCTTCAGCTATAAAATCAGGAAAGCTTGTCCATTATTTTAGTATGTTACATCTATGACAAAATTTAAATCCAAATCTTTTCTTCTCCAAGGGGGCTGAGATGTACATTGTGTTATTGTTAGTGTAAAGTATTGTAGTTCTCTTGATGTTCAACATCTACTAGTGGACTTGAAAATTTAAATGAGGAGACTCATATTCAGGGAGAAGCAGTTCAGTTATTTCTTTTAAATTTCTCATTTTGTGCTCCACTGAAGGTTATATTATTAATATAAAGAAGACTGCAATTTCTTTTTATCTAGATGAAGCCTTTGTATTTCTCCATTTTTTAATGGTGTAATCAGTGATTGATCTTTGCTGTTCTTTAGCTGTTGAGGACAAATAGAGGGTGCTTCTGAATTAAATGCATCTTTAACAGATTCTGGGAAGGCCTGAAATAGAAGTTTAAATAGTTACTAACACATTTTATTGAGGAAGGCACTAAAAGGTCTCACTTTGCAGAATCTTCTAACTTATCAATGCTTTGCTCTTTCACTTCAATAGCTAAAACTTCATTCACTAGTTCTCTTGATCTACTAGAAAGCCAAGAACTACTTTTCTTTGAGAAACAATAGTCTCTTATCTCCACTGCTTATCCCTTTTGGCTGTTTTGTCACTTAAGTCCAGTCAATACCTGTTTTCTAAGAATTCCACCTGTTTTAGGTGTGTCGAGTTAGCTGTGGTAATCACCAAATGCTAATTAGTTGTTTGTAGCATTGATCAGCAGTTTTCATTTTTTACTATTTTGAGTGAAAAATTGTAAATCAGAATATTCAATATTGTGAAGATTAACAGAAATGAGTTAGCAAGCCTTATGTAGGATCACATAACGGAAGATTTTCTTACCTCTCCGGAAGCAAATGAGCAGTTTTCTTCCTCCACAACCTGCTCACAATTATGATCTTTTTGAGTCTTTTCAATATTCCGTTTATTTGCCATGCTCTTTTTTCCAATCACAACAGTTACACTCATTTCACCTGTTTGCAGGGTCCAAACTCATGATTTTTATTGTGTTTCTTAACTGGGGTACAAAAAACATTAGTTTTTATGTTTCCCTTTAAAATCTTGAAGTTCAATCTTAAAGTTTAAAACATCCAATGTACAAAATAAAAGACCTCTAGAACCCAGTCAGGTTTTGTGCATTTTGGGCTAGTAATAGCGAAGAACTGAAAATTGTATCATAAAGTCGGCACAGTAGCATGAACATGAGATTAAGATAAGGTTTCAAGCATACTTTGATGCTACCTTATATATTGATAACAGCTATGCAAAATACTAATTATGCTGTTGAAATATGATATAGACTGGTCGTGTGACGGCTCATGAACATCTGAGATGGAACTCTTATGGAAAAATTAATTCACTATTTGGAAACCTTAAGTATTTCATAATGTCTGTAGAGCACATAACTCATCAGAGGATTGATCATAATTGTAGACATTCATAAAACTTAAGGTATAGTTGTACATTGGAAAAATAAACCTGAGAAATGGAAAATTAAACTTTGTATCTTCAGTAAATTATCAACAGAATTTAGATTGGTTTGACATTCCTTGCTACAAATTATTGGAAGACTGTTATCTCATGTGAATAGCAATGTTGAATCAAATTGTTAATATATCAAATTGAAGTTCAGCATTTTACTGAATATATTCAATTTGTATTTAAACAAAGGATCAGAGATAAGTGTTCATGAGTAGGTCCAGAACAAAAATTTGTTAATAAATATAAATTATTTTATGTGGTATCAGTATGTCTAGCCCTAAACGGTATTCTACATTGATTTGTCAATAAAGTGAGGTTGTGCACAAGAGTGACCTTTATGTGCATTCTTTAGTGAAAGTTTGATTTAATGAATTACTACTGTTTGAAGGTAAATTGGCTTGAAGAAAAGTTTCCAAATGTAATTAAGTTGAGGAAGGGAATGAAGGGTTATTTCTTTTCATCAGCTTGGTAGACATTTTTAACTGTTTTAAATTAACATACTTTCAGAAGTGTGAACTAGTTATAATGTATCTTCTAGTACATATGATTACTAAATGCTAGTATTTCCTGTATTAAAATTTAGTTTTTAAAAGTTAGTTTTTAAAATAGTAAAATATACAGCTAAATTATATCTTTATCTGAAAAAATGAATTTGCAATGTTTTTTCTTAACTATAGCATTTTAAGTATTCAGTTTATGTGCAAAACTGAATTACATCTTACTAAGGACTGTTTGCGATTTAATATTGTTCAGATTTTTGTGTCTGCCACTGCAAGTTTTAAGGTATCGATACAGCAACTTCAGAAGGTGCAACATGATCTGACTGTATCCCCAGTGTGGTACCTGTTGTGCTCTTTTCAGCAGTGTATTTTTTAGCATGTATTTCCTGTTTTCTCACAAAGCATGAGAGAAGAAAAGTACATTTTGCATGGTAGAGAGTGAAAGCTGAGGTGCCTGAGATGCTATGACGTTTTGGAGTAGGGAATGAGGTCTTCAGTTCTGTGGCAGATGCTGAACACAGATATGATCAAATGAGCACTATTCCAGTTAGGAATTCTTTTTGTTCAAGTAGCGTCATTGACTTTGTTTAAAAAATATATATATGAGGTAATACTTACTTGCATTAAAGAAGTCTGAAGGCTGAACATTTGTCTACTCTGTTCTTTATTTTATTCAAATGTGAGAAAAGTTAAAAGGGCTAGATAGGCTGTTTCTCTCTGCCTTTGCAGTGTTTAGACCAGTCTAGTTCTTTTGCCTTGAGCCAGGTTTGCTAAACCAGGTATAGACTTAAAATAAAACAAAACAAACAACAAAAAAGCACTGCTTATTCTGTAGAATAAGAACAAAATTTAGAAGTAGATTATGACTTGCTGAGTATCAAAGCTGCTTGTTGATCTCCTCCTAAAGCAAAACAGCAAAGCATTCACCCTGGTGCAGAGCTCTTAGTGAAGCCATTATTTAGTCCAAAATTGCATTTTCTTTATTTTATTAGGTCTATCCTATTAAATTTATAATGGACAAATTTACAGTACTGGTTCATATGTAGCTGATTGGGTATTTATGTTGAGGTGGCTGAGATGAAACACTTTAGGATTTCTTTCACGTTATATAAGACCTTTATTGTTGCTTCAGGCCTATCAGAGGTGACAAATTACTTCTTTTTTTTTTTTTCCTCAATTGTTCTTTTATGGACTTTCTTTTTGCCAGTAAATTTATGTAAACAACTGAAGTTTTAAATCTTTATCATACTTTTTGCCACTTCTGTTTGATGTAGTAAATTTAAATCTCCCTTGGATAACTGTTCTAAACTGTGGTATATTTTTATTCTCAAAGTTACATTGTGCAGATATTAGGTTCTGCATTATTTCTATTTAGCGCTGGGCATGCATTAGTCTATATAATGTACGTACAAATAGTTGTTAACCAATGAAAGTTTTGGTATCAATTCTGATGGCTAACTTTATAACTACAGGTGTTCTTTCAAAAATGTTTATTGATGCATAAAAATGTGTATTGGTTATAATTGCAGGTAGATGCGACTGAGAGTGAACCAAAGAGTTTTATCTTTATGAGTGAGGATGCATTAACAAATACAGACAAACTGTTGGTCCTAATTCATGGTAGCGGTGTTGTCAGAGCAGGTCAGTGGGCTAGGAGACTTATCATTAATGAGGATCTGGACAGTGGCACACAGATACCATATATAAAGAGAGCTACTGAGGTAAGTGGAAGTGTATGTGTGTATGTTTGTGTGTGTGTATATGAAGAGCTATACAGTACATCTCTGATGTTTTAATTTGTTAATGTGTTCAGTGTTTCCCCATGTGTTCATTTTCTTCAGGAATGATAGCGCTTTTTTTTTTGCCTTTTTTTTTTTCCAGAACTTTTGTCAACTAGAAACAAGTTCTTCTCTTGCAGTAAAAAAAAATCTTAGTTGTATGTCATATTGTTTTGGCGGCACTGCCATGTAGTTTAATATGGCAGCTAACGTGACAAGAGCCCTTAACAGGAGATGAGACACAATAGAAGGCACTACAGAAATTTGTTATGATTTGAAGTGTTTTATTTTACATTTCATTAGATTTGTATGTATTCTCACTCAATGTCTGTTGTAATCTCATGATAACATGAGCTTTCATGATAACAGCGGGCTTTCTTTTTAGGCTTGTACTGAATTTGTTAGAGGCACAGGCTTTTTCAGTTTTGCACTGAATAATGATTCATTCTGATTCACCTATCAATACTTGACAGTAGAAAACATTTACATTTTATGGACACTGTCCTTTTATATTTACATCTCTATGTCGTGTTGTGCTGTAATATGCAGTAACATGTGAGAGACTGCACGATTTGCGTAATATTTTTATCATAACTTAGTAAGTATAATTAATCTCTTTCATCCTGTTACCTAAATGAAACTATCTGTAACAAATATTTGAAAAACCTGTTTAAGATTCACTATTTCTCCTGTTATATTCACCAAGTTAAGCTAATGCTTTAATATAGGTATTGGCTTTGTCACTGTCAGTTATACATGGTTTTCTAAATTCAGCTGAATTTTTTTGCAGTAGCCTTTAAAGTGCTCTGTATAGAAAATAGTTATCTTCAAACATTTTCTTTTTTTTCAATAAAGCAAAGAAAGAAAACATATTAAAGCCTTGGGCTATTAAATTATTTTTGTTTTGTATTATTCATTAACAAAGTAGCAGATTACAATTTGTGTAAAAAAGAAACCAGGTCTTATGACAGTGATGCTTGTCTTCGTTTAACATAAAGTTTTTGTACATTTTAAATCAAGACTCAGAGGCAGATCCAAAAATACTTCAGGGTTATTAAGTATAATATAAGTATATGGTAGGTGGAGTATATGAAATTAATTTCTAGAGTGCAAGTTCCAAAATTCTTCCCAAGAAAGTTGAGGAGCTGTAGCCACTTAAATTTTTGTTACAGTGCTGACATACCTACATTTTTGCTCTTTCCTAGAGATACCGGTGTCTTGCCTAACCAGAGAGGTTAAGCATTCAAAACTGTTTGGGTTACTATGCCTAAGCTACCTGACCATCTTGAAGAGCATATTTTTAGGAGATGGGAGTTTTAGCTTCTGTTTCCTGTTCTGTGTGTATTTAGTTATTTTATCCAGTGGTTGTGTCAGCGTAACAGCAGGCCTGTAGTGCCTTGAATATATATCCTTAAAAAAAATTTTGTATTTCTTCATTTTTTAATGAAAAATACAAGAAAAAAACCTAAAGTTTAATGAGAAATATCTAAATAAATGCAGTAATCTTTCAATCACATCAGGACATCAGATGTTATGCTCTTATCTTTTGATTTCCTTGTTTCTTAACATGGTTTTTAAATTTATAGTTTTCTTTACTCCAATAATTCCAGATACCATAAAAACCACAACTCTGTCTTTCTTTTTTTTTCCCCCCTCATCTTAAAATTCTGGTAAATGCATTACATGTTTAGCACACGTACCATTTGCAATGGATTTTTTCATGTAAAGTGAACATTAGATAGTATTCAACTGTATTACAGTAAATGTGTTGATGTTTTTGATATCCTTTAATCACTGTAGTGAGAATTATATCATTAGATAAGAAAACATTTTTACAGAAGTCCAGCCTCACTGAAGAAATTTGGACTCATTATGTTATGACTAAAAGAAATATAATAGAGATAGCTACATGCTTGTATCATGTCGTCTTCATGTATGGATTACGTAAGTTACTCAAGTACAGGAAATTATGGTAGAGTAAGAATAAGGACTTTTAGTTAATGATAATTAAAAGCATATCCTTTTCTGGGTTTTATGGTGGTCGGTCCACTAGTTGATTTAGGCACTTCCGTCTCTAGTATGTTGCCAGTTTGAATTAAGGAATTATTTTCCGTGATCTTCCACTGTTTCTTCTAAGAAGAGGTCTCATCCTTGAATAAGATCGGAACACCTTATTAAAGCATTAGATGACCATGCTGATGACAGAAGAACATGGGGTTTTTGTTTTTGTTATTTTTTTTAGTATACTGTGTGAATTTGAAGTGGATAATAGTATACAGGGTTTGAAAAATCCACTGATCTGTTGTGAGGGTGAACTATATGCAGGTTGCTTTAAACAGTTTCTGCAGATTAGGTTTTCATTTGTAAAAACAAAAAATAACCTGCAACAGTAGTGTTAAATGTCTTTTGTTCAGAAACTAGTTCAGGTATCTTTCTCAACTGGCAGACATTTCCAACACTGCTGCTTTCCTTGAAACAAACAAGCAAAAAAAACCCTCTAGGTAGGTCAAAACTGTATGATTTTCTCTGCTACTTTTCAATGTGGAGAGCAATGAATCTACCACAAGTACATTTCAGTT
Source organism: Apteryx mantelli (assembly GCF_036417845.1). NCBI lineage: Eukaryota > Metazoa > Chordata > Aves > Apterygiformes > Apterygidae > Apteryx > Apteryx mantelli. The sequence goes on from NC_090020.1 coordinate 52,107,279, forward strand.
CATTCCTTGGAAAAATGGAAAAGCAATAGGGCCGCACAAACTGGAGGTATCACTAGAGAGGAGATGGACACAGCAGCTGCACAGTGAATTTAGCAGTAAGTAGTGATACTGCCGTCCTAACCATGAAGCTAAAGGAAGAAAAAATTGGAGAAAGTCTTTCTGTCCAGCACAGCACTTTTAAAAAAAAAAAAAAAAAGAAAAGAAAAAGAAAAAAAAGAGGGGGTGGCTCCTTTTCTCTTACAGAAGGTAGGAAATAAGAGGACAATTTATCTGGCTGCTAATGGCTTGGGGCTGATACAGAGTTTAAAAAAATGTGTTTTTCTTTTCATCTGAGTGGCTCCTGTAGATAGTGCTTCTTCCTCCGTCTTTTATGTCAAACTGTATTTAGTAGATTCAAGCTTTTGTGTAATAGGTGGTGGGAATGTTGTGAATAGTTTACAAGATTTTATGTAAAGAAGGTAAGACTAATGGGTTAAATTAGAAATATGAAGTTTGATAGTGTGAAAGAGATTTTCTAAGAAATAGGAAAGAAAAAGATTACATACAAGAGACAAGAGAGAGAACAGATTGTAAGAAAAGGAGGAGGGAGAAAAGTTTATAGAATGTGAGAGACAGAAATGTGTAAATACGTTAAAACAGGGTAGGAAAAGATCTACTTTAGAAAAAACGTATAAAAAAGGCAGATGTGATAAATATAAAACTTAAGAAAGGTAAGAAAGGCTTAATTAAAATTCTAAGAAATGCATATATAAACATATATTAAATAAAAATATGGCAATTTGTTATAAATACAGTACCAAATAAATATTATACAATTACGTTTTTTTTTAAAAAAAGTTCTTTACAGAAGTACCAGATAGAACTTTTTCACTGAAGTTGTCTTCATTGGGAAGTACTGAGGTTTTGATAGGAGCAGTCATCTTGAGGTGCCAGAAACTGAAGTTTGAATCCTTTCTGTGGAGAAGGAGCAGATTATTTAATTCCACACTGAAGATGCTCTACTTCTTAAAAATAAATAAATATTAATCAGAGCTGGAATTTTGATCTGGGTCTTCTACATTTTGAGTAAATGTTTCATTCACTGTCCATAGTCGATCATTTTTCCCCTCACTTATTATCCAGTCATATATGCAGTGACTGGAGCAGCTTCAGCATGAGATAATGACAGACGGAGATAAATTCTTTACTTCAGTGATGAGGGCATTTACTCAGGGTGTCACAAAGTAAGGATTTAAGTTTCTGATTTTATTTAGGTAGTCCAGGGCTCCCTCACTCCACATGAGGACCTCGGCCATCAGCCTTTTAGGAGTAGGTTATGAGTACCTTTGTCTGGTTTGTTATAATGAGAGATAAGAGCATGGATGGTAATCTAAATACTCAGGAGATGTACAAATGATACCATATATATATTGTGAAGTGATACATACGAACAGGAGAGAAAGGATGCAAAAGTTGGCTGCTGCTTCTCGCAGTGGTGTTCCTTCTGTAATGGTTAGAGAAGTGGATTCTGTGCTTTGAAGTCTGCTGAGTGTTAGGCAATGGGAAACTGGAGTTGATCTCCTTAAGGAGGAAGTTTGCTCCTTGGGGAAATGGGAGCTCAGCTTGCCTAAGTTTGGACATTGAAAGCAGTTTTGGAGTACTCGATCTTTGAAACATTTCCTCTGGGGACTAAAGAGGACATCAGCTTACCGCACTGCTTAATGCAGTTGATCTAGAAAATGAAGTAGTTGATAGACAGATCCAGACTTTGTAAGTAGAATATACAGTTAAGCAATTCCCCTTGGTGTTAGTGGCCGTATTTTAAGAACCTAAGTTTTAGAGCTTGTCTTATAGCTTGTATGTAATTAACATAATATTATTAAGATGGGGAAGTGACACTTTCCTGAAAAATCAGGGCCGACATTTCGCTGCTATGACAGTATTTATTTGGCATGCTAATATTTATACTCATGTTTTTTTCTAGGCGTATTGTTGCAGAAAGAAGTTAAAAGACTACATTTATTTATTAATAGTCGGGTACAGCACCATAGTAATCATGATCTTATTTGGGCATTCTAACATTTTACTGGAAGCAGAGTTTTACTAAAACAAGCGATAATGTGGTACATCATTTTCTTTCAGGTAGTAGTTATCTGACTCTGGTATATATATTTGCTTTTGTTCGTTTTGGTAGACTGTACAATTAAAATTACCTAGAAAATAGAGAAATCTTATTTTTTACATCTTCTGTTTTTTGTGCAGATAATGTTAAGAAAACTTACATTAGGAATAACTAGCTGTATGATCTTTTGAGATATTTCTGAATATATAAACACAAATTACAATGTATTACTAAGTGAATTATCATGTATAATTGACAAAAAAAAATACTCCAAAAAGAAAATGAAAAACAATATACTTAATATCTTTTTAATATCTAATGAGAAATTAATAATCTCTCAAATACTGATTTGAAATTCTTATCACCAAGTAGATAGAAGGAAAAATTGCATAGGTATTTGGAAGTAATATTAATCGATCACAAAATATGTAATATTACATAATAAGCTCTAGCGAAGATTTATTGAGTCAGAAACTGAAGAACAGGTTAAAAGCTTAGCCTAATATTGAACTGACAGGGTGTATAAGCCCACACCAGCCCCCATGCCGGCAAAGGAAAATAATGAGATGACAGCTCTACGGTTTGGAGAGAGGTTGCTAACGACAGCTTATTCCTTTATGGTTTCAACTCTTGACAGAAGACAGGTCTGCTTGTTGCATCACGGCAGCTGTATCGTTACCTTCTGGCCCTGTCATGACTGAACTGGAAAAAAAACACTTGCAGTTCGGGAAATCCAATTATCCTTTGGAATTTTGCGCATCGTTTCTAAGATGGGTGTAGATATATGTAATCCGTGTTGTAATAATTGTTTCTATCTACATTCTTACATTTTTCTGTGCCACATGATTTTGGTAATATAAAGTTAATTAAGGAATGCTTTGTCGTCTTTTATTCTAGTGACTGGCTTGCTGTAGTACCATGTAGCACCTTGTGTTGGTTTTCTTTTACTTTGCCACTGACCTAAGAAAAACACTATTGAGACTATTTGTATGTATGTGACTTGAAAAGATGATTTTCTTTCCAAATCATTTAAGCTTTCTTTTCACTGGCTAAGTAGGGGAATAAAACCACATACTGAATATTTACAATTGATCATGATCATTTTAACAACAAAGTTTAATATGAGTATAAATGGCCTTTTTATCATATGCAGATTAGAATTCTTTTTTTTTTCTTCTTCTTCTTCTTCTTCCTCCTTTCTCCCTTCAACTTGTTGGATACCTAGCAGTGACTCTGGAGACTTAGAAAAGAGAAAGAGGGGGTGTGGATTTTTGAAAGTATGTCAAAAGCCTTGGGGTTTGGGTATGATCAGAATTTCAATAGAGGTTGAGATGAGTTTAAATGCATAGAAGGCGAACATAAAAATCTTGTTTAATTTCTGTCATGTTGTTCTTTTTTTAGTCACTCTGTCTTTTTCAAATCTGCTTTTCTCTCAAGCTTTGTGCTACTATATCCAAGATCTGGGTTTTTTTACTCTTTGTATTTCGTTTTAACTGCTGATCCCTTTTCTGTGGTGCTTCTGCCTTTAATATCAGCTGAAGCAGTCTGAATTGCTGAATCAAAGCCATTTCGGGAGAGAGACAGTGTTTAAGATTGTGCAGGGTGAGATTCTCTGGGTAGAAGGTAGCGCTTCCTGCAGTTATAATCAATGCACTTGACACTTTCAAAGGCAGGAGAAGCCATGACTTGCTCGGGGGTTAAACTTTTTGAATAACTTCCCTTGGGAAAAATGCTATCAATAAAATGGAATAATTAGTTGAAGATTCTTGAGTAGCCTAGGTTTAAAAAGAAAAGATTAGAGATAGATTGGGTTTGCACTTGCATTGTATTTTCCCTCCCTTTTGTTTTTTAACCTATGAGCTTTTGCTTAACTGTGTTCACTGTTGCTTCAAAAATGATGTCACATACTTAAGCGCATAGATTAAATTTGCAGACCGTTATTTTTTGTGTGGTCTAATAATTGTAAGAATGGAGATAAAATTCTACATAAAAATATAGCATTATATTTGCTAGCTTTCTCTTTTCCAGCCTCCACACTCTGCAAATAGTCATTTTTAGTTCTACAAAAAACATCTTGAACTTTCATCCCTACTAGATAAGCTTAAAATATATAATATACGTTAACTAAAAATTCTTTCTAACAATTAGAAGAACTAAGTAGAGCATGAAATGAATGTCCCATGCTTAGGGTAATGGGAAGCCAGTTGATTTCTGTATAGATGAACAGTACTATTACGAAATGAAATTCGTATCACTTTGTCTTAATTCTTGTCTTTTACAATTTCTAGTTTTATGGGAAATTTTTGGTTTTCTTGACTTTTTTGTGTCACATGATTTTTGTAAAGGAGCTATTTTGAAATACAAGACCTGATTGAAAGTGATGCTTTGAATACGCTCTATAGTATATGCATGCTATACAAATTATTGACAAGTTGTGTATGAATAGGTTTAGTATAAGAGTCCTGGCCGTTGTTAATTATTTATTTATTTGTACTTTTCATTCTTCTTAAAGGAAGTAGAATCACTGACAGCTCTGGACAGTAACTGAACAAGACTTTAGTGAATATGTCATGAAAAATTTTCATAAATACAGCTTTAAAGTTTTCTTCTGGATTATATCTAAATGACACTTGTACTTCCTGAATAGATTAGTTTATCTGATAGGGTTTATTATGCATGCAGGGTTTTATTTAAAACATAAAACTTGTGTTGATTTGGCTCCATTCAGCAATTGGATAGATGAACACCTATTACCGTGCTTATGTGGAGAAGGTTCAAGGATCTATCTGTGAGAAGCTGGTGGTGGGATTGTGATCTTTTAATTGCTCAAAAGTGTGAGATGAAACTCTTTCTGTTATATTGTGGATCTTCAATATATTGTTTATTTTAAATTGGCAATGTGTATGGCATTTATAATAGAAATGGATAAATACCTATTGGTATGACTGTAGTTGGAAATGGAGCAGTTATTTGTGAGTTCGATTATACAGGCCACTTCTTAAGAATCCTGTTTAGAGGTAAATAAAGTTCTAATCCAGTATTGGTTTGATTCAGAGAATCTGAGTATGTGGAAGTGTTATAGCTTCACTGTTACTCACATCTGAGCAGATAGACTGGTACTTAATGCAGTAAATCAGAATATCTTTTTATTTCAGCTGATTTGCTACAGAATGATTGTATCTCACATTTCAAGGCCGGGGCTAGTCAAGTAAATTTTGCTAGGGCAGCAGTTTAGCTTACCCAACACAGCAATACCTTCACAGGACGGTACCATTTAGGATGGGAACTTTGTTCTTTCTTTGAGTACAAAAGCTGTGACAATGCTTATATGATCATGCAGTTAAGGTTTTAAAATAAATACAAAAGAGCTTTCATGTTTTTTCGGTAACTTTTCTGCTGGGGTGGTCTTGTCAATAGTTGTGGTAATACAGACTTGTGAGTGGCACAATACTAAGGAGTATGGATTTTTAAGCATTTTTATTCCTCATGGAATATAGTTTTAAAGGCATAATTTTAACTTATTAAAATTACATTCATTTAGGATGGAATGAACTTTTAATTGTTCATTAATTGGTATACTATTCTTAAATTATTACTTTTGTTTTACTTTATGAAAAAAAAACAGAACAGTAGCCAGCACCTTGTTTTCTGTTTATTCTGAGCATATTCATTCAGGATAGAGTGCAACTGTAATGCTAGTTAATCAATTTTATCTTACTTTGATTATATACATTAAAATAATGAAACTTATAAAAGTATTCTTTCATAGTGCGTCTGGTTACATCATTAAATTTGTATCCATTTTACTGTCAAGAAATAGTGATGTACATTTTTGGTATACTTATCTTTTAAAAAAGTTAACTCACTAGGATTTCACAGTTTTTAATATCTAATTTTTTTAAACAAAATTTAAAGAGGTGTTTTGTCATATTTATTAGATGTACAGATGTTTAAACTAACACCTAACTAATGTAATGCATTATAATGTGTAAATTATATTCCTTGTAATATATATCACAGAAATAGTATTACATATGTGTGTCAGTATAGGTATGACATGTGTGTGTTTAGTATTATACTAAACTGCCAATACCCTGTTTATTTTTCAAATGAACCATTACTTAAAAGACTTATTAATTCAATAGGGAGATGAATATTTCCTTATTCATACCATGAAATGCATATTTGAATAAAATTATCTTTTGCTTACTGTGCATTGAGCTAGAAAATATTAACTTTAATGCATAGGTATTCACATACAAAATGTGAGATGCTTTATCCTTAAATAGTTTAGTACCATTCTAATAATGCACATTGCTACTTCAGGTAATAAGGAAATAGATCTGGCAAAGACTTTGTCATGCAAATTTACTCAGGATTGTAATCTTTTGAAAATACACAGATCTTTTGAACAATATATGTCATTTTTGATCAAAAACTTAAGAAAGTTTAATAGTTCTGCTAGAATAAACTGAAACTGTTGGTAATTGTCTTTTTTTCCTGAAATTAACAAATTATAACATCAAAAACCTGTGAGTGAGGTATATAGTAGGTCGTTTGCTGCTGCAGGCATTTTTTCTCCCTTCAGGATGTGCTTGTTTAGTTTCTCTCACTTTGTGCCTGTGGCTCTGTGTGGTGAAATTCAGACATGTTCTTCCCCTCCAAGGAATCTCTAGGGTGGAGGATAACTTATACAAAATTAATAAATGGTGTTGGGTTTTTTTATTATTATTATTATGATTATCACCCATCCCAGGCAATTTGCTTTATGTTCCATTTAGAAAAAAAGGTGCATGGGATATATTTATTGCAAAAAAATATGCTCCCACATAAAATTAAACAGTGAAAGTACATTTAGTAGAGTGAAATATGTCATTAGGAACTACTGACAGTAGTTTAATGGGATTATTCCTTTTTAGTGATTTCTCCTGAGAAAAAAACAAATACAGCAGTAAAAACCTTTTATTTTGATTTACTTTTTTTAGCTTGCAAGATATTAGTATTTTTTAAACATGTCAAAGCATAGGTGATTTTCATACTTATTTTTAATTCTGGGATTATAACTTGTTTCCTTTTACCTCAGCAACATTTGAAGAGAGAAGAAAACCTGTTTTGAGGCTATTCAATTTGATTATTATTTTTGGTCAGGTCCAGGTGTACCATCTTGCTTATTCACAACCATTTGTTATACCATATTGCAATTCTAATCCTCTTAGGAAAGGGAGAAATCAGCACAGATAGCTTAACCTGTTATATTGTGTGCTTCTTGAAGCCCCAATCTCCGTGATGCCAAAGGCAGGGAGACTTCAGGTTGCTTTGGAGGGGAGAACAGATGATGAAGCCTGGGTGTAAATGATTGTTGATACATGAGAGAAAACAACTTAATCTTCATTTCTTTTTCTTTTTCTCTCTTTTTTTTTTTTTTTTTGACAGTGATTAGTTTAATTACTCTTCTAGCTGTGAAAGATGGCTAGAGTTTTATTTAATAGTGCTGTGGTCTTATACTGTTGCTTGGTTGTGATGAATTTGAATGCTTAAAAATTTTAACCTATTAAATATCACTTATTTTAATATTTGTTTCCTAACTCATTGCCATTTCAAGTTTGCTTTAAGAATATATATACTTGGTTAATAAGTAAATGTTCTGTTTACGCTAAAAATCATTTGAAAAATAGAGACAGAAAACATTCACAATGCTTCAGTGCACAGGTGATTGAGTTTGTGTTGACCCTCTGTAACTGAGTCTGTGTTTTGAATCCCAACTCTTCCTCCAGCTTTGGGAGTGATACAACTGAGTCTTCTGGAATGAGTTCCTGAATGTTGATAACACAAGGCTTTTCCATGGAATATAGAAGTTACTCATGTGGAATATGCACCTTCCACATCATGCATGGTTGAGATCAAAGATACAGGATTTTCAAGATTTGACAGCCCTGTTTCATGCATGATGATATTTATACTGACTTTAGCACTGTCTGTAGTACTAATGTTCAACTGATATCAGCTGATGATAAAAATAATTGATTCATTTTAATGATACAGTGTTGTCATCATAAAACAGAAATACTGAAAACAGTTATTACAACTGACTAAAATATTATTTATTAATAGGTCATGTCGAATAAAACATTTACAGGCTATGATTATTTAAGCAGTGTCATAAGAATGTCATTAATTTGATCTTTTTTATTGATGTTGACTATGATCATTTTTAATATTTTGTTTGTGGCTTTTGTATTCACCATGTTAGATCATTATTTATCTTATATTGAAACAGATCCTTCCTTAAAATAGTGATGATCTTTGTTCAGCTGTTTCAATTCAGATTAACTTTTTTTTTAAGCATTTTCCACTATATGTTCACTTTTTCTAGCTGTCCTCTTCTGTGAGGTTTTCTGTACATTTAATTTATTTTTTTAATGGAACTTATTGTAAGTATGGCAGTAAGTAGAATGTTAAAGGGATGTCTAACTCAGGACTATGTGCAAGAGTCTAGCTGAACAGTTAAAATATCCCCTTCCTCAATGTAAAAACAATGCTTTATTTTTTTTCTGCTGGAAATGAAAGCCCAAATTCTACCATTACATTGATATCAAATTTTCTTAGAGAGTAGGAATAGAATTTCACAAGTTCTCCAATATAAAATAATCTTTATGCAGCAAAGACACTAAACAAATACTTGTAACTTTGACTGATGACCAGTTCCATTTAATTAATATTTTGAAAACATTCATCATATGTCTGTTTTTCTAGCCCTATTGTTCCTCTTTAAGAGTTTAATGTAAAAGAATTTACAGCAGCCCATATAGTAATAGTTTTATGGTATGATCCTTTTTTACTTACATCTGGGCAAATACATTTTTTCAGACAGTTTTTTTCTCTAGCTTTCATTTTTTAACTTAAAATTATGATTTTCTCTGTGTGGGGGTGTGTATGTGTGTGTACATGCATATGCATATAGAGAAAGATAAATGCATCTTAACTATCGAGTTGGTTGTAACTTTTCATCTTTATAAAAGTTAATATGATGTATGGCATTCAAGTAAAATCTTAGTTAATTTCTTGTGTCTTTTGGGTTTGGGATTTGTATATTACTTTTCTCTTTTGGAAGCACTGAATTTATTTTACAGCCCTGAAAAGTACCATTTCGGGTTATTGTTTTCTTTGAACCCAGTAATTTACAATATATTAAAAAAGAATTATACTGACTATTCCTCAAAGATAATACTATTCCAAAAGCCGTACAGTTTGACTTGCATTGTGATTTAACGTGATACAGCTGATGTACATTTTTTTCCTCTGGACCTCTTTGTTGAAAGACTTTTAAGTAAGGAACTCATTAAGGATAGGTAGTAATTCTCTAAAAACAAAAGGTTCCTAAGAATGACAGTTGACATAGTTTTATAAAAACTATATAGAACCTGAAGAAATATCATTGTTGCTCTGGTGGATGAAATCTGTCTACTGCTCCTGTATAACAGAGTACTGGATCAGTGTCGAATATACAAGGTATTTACTGTGATGACATTCAGCAAATAAATTGTCAAGGTACCACTCGTAAGCCTCAGGACTTTTTTTTTTTTTTTTTAAAAGCAGTGTGTCCACATAAAAAATGAAAAATTAAAGCGAAGGCAGTAATTACCACTTTTACAAGAGCTTTGGTTTTCTTTTAATGCTCTTAGATATGGTCGCAGGATGTTTATGTTGCTAGTGATGTTGAAACATACTTCTCCCCTGATTCCCCCCCCCTTTTTTTTTTGGAGTCTGTGACGAGCCACAATTGTAAATGGTGTCTTTGGCAATAGATCTATTTTTTAATCGTATTTTAAATGAACTTTGTGCTTGCAAAAGGTGTCCAGCCTATCAGCCCTGGAGAGTGCAGCCCTCCAAACTGGTACGCAGAACAGGTGCAGCACAGGCAGCGGCTGTGGAAGCTGCCCCACACGGACCCCGCCAATGTGCCTCGGCCTTGTTCTGCAGGGGTCCGTCTCTAGAGGTAAGAGGGTGACGGCGGATTAATCACTTTCGATCCTTGCCTCCCTAATGAGACTGTTAACAAGGGCACCAGCTGAGGTGAGGGGTTCTGCTATGCGAATGAGCCTTTCTAGGAGCTGCGCTAAAGCTAAGTGACTTCGTGCGGCCATTGCACAGGCATCCTTGCCAGGTATGGAATAACTCCAAACAAAATAAGAATGAGTGATTTAGGCCTGGCTTGTAAACATCTGCTTGTCAAGGCAAGTAAGGTTTTTACATGGCAGTGTGCGGTTTCCCAAGCATCCCCCAGCCCCTGGCGTTCGTAGCATCCCAGACCTCTTTTTAGAGCATCCTGCCAGGAAGAGTTCCTTTTCCTCTTCTTAAACAAAACAGTGCAAATTTGTCACCTTCCTTTTCCCCTCTTTCCCTCTGAAGTAACACAAGTCTGAAGTTCGTGAAGATAATATTTTAACGAAGTCCAGTGACAGATTTAATGTGCAATTTATCTTACCATTCTTACCGCTAACTTTTTATTATTGAGAGGCAAAGACTCCAGGCCGTGTAGGAAGGAATAGAACAGAAGCATGAGTATGTTGGCTGTAAATATTTTTAACCCACATAAAATAGGTATTTTAAAGTTTTATAATACATTTGTTTTATTCTTCTGAAGATGTCTTATAGTAATTAGTATCCTGGCTTTATGGCTGGGGAAGAACATACCCCTGAGGATCATTCTGTACATGAAATCACACAAGATTCTCAAGCAGACTTTGCTTCATGGTGTGCATTTGGTGCAGGTTGTGGTACTGTGCTGTAGAAAAATAACTCCAGATGGTGGATGAAATGATTAATGAAAGTTCAGGTAGCAAATTAAAGCACTCAGAATTAAGGAGAATCAGATTTAATCAGATTTTGCATGAGTATTTTACTGTACTATTTTGTGTGTATGACTTTATTAAGTAAATAATGATGTTCTTTGAGGTTCTTGACTAATTTCGTGTACAGTAAATGAGTTATGAATGTGCTTTGAAAAAATGCAGTCTGCTTTTTCGTGGAGCAGGGAAGGTCTGTATAATGTTTTTAGAGTAACTGGTACAGCCAAGCTTTGATCCATATTGCTGCTATTGCAATAGTAATATTTTAAATCAAACTCTAGATGTTAGAATTTATTCCGACATAAATTTGGAGGATGATCGGTAACAGTTAAAGTTGGAGCCTGCCTCTTAAATGTTGTGGATAAGCACTAACTGCATTGCGCACTGACCTAATTAGGAAAACCAGTAGGGTTTATAATTGAGAATGTCTTCACAAATATACAAAGAGGTTGACTTATTTCCACTTAGACGTTTTTTGACTTGATGATGCTTCAGTTTGCAATACTACTGTTCTTCTAATGAAATGGATTATGAGAAAGCAGTAGCTTTCAAAAGAGTTCCCATTGTAGACATTTTCCCAGCCTGTTTCTGAAATGCGTATACACCTTTATCGTTGGTGATATTTATCAAGAAAAGTAACCTGAGTTCTGCTTTTGTATAAGAACTATATACGAGTTGTATGAGTATCTATGAAATCAACATTTAGGATTGAGGGTGAAGTTGGAGTGTCACTATTCTTGCCAGAGGATGTGATTGCGGACAGTCTATGGGGGTACTGTCCTTCAGAGTTTAATTTCTGGGCAGTTAATATTGGTTTAGAGGTAAATCCTGCAAGCTGTTTCAGTCCCCCATTCCTGTCAGCCTCACAACCAAACAAAAAATCCCACCTTCTAAACCCTACACAGATACTGACTTTACAGCACATCACATGTCATATGCTCAAATCTATAAAGCTTTATTTACCACTGCACAGGCAGAAAAACAGTACACTGTACAATCTTACAAAGACGAACAAATCCACAACAACTGAACTGCTCTATTTTTTCTTCATGTGTTAGAATTTGATGTTTTTGTAAGTTTGTGTCAGTGTAGTATTTAGAGAGAAAAGAGATTTTTCTTTCGACTACAATTTGAATTGTAGGCTGTTTACTTTGAATTTTACACTAAAATGTTAAGAATGCTCTAGTTGGAGAGCTTGAATAAATCCAGTTTTAGTTTCTGTGAGAAATGTCTGACAAAATGCTCACAGTCTAACATATAATACATCATGCAGGTTTGGTATATAGTTGCTTTTTGGGAGTGCACTTTCAAAACCTGTCTGGATACCATGAGCTTTAGTGCCCTTTTCTTAAGGCAAAGCAGAGGCTACTGATAATTTTAAAATCATCACAAATGAAGGACAGTATTTGAAAAAATATATAATCATTGTTATTAAACTGATAAGCCATTATTGCCAAGTATTCATTCTTTCAAAGAGTTGTTGCATTTTGGACTCAATTCTTTTAGGTGATAGTGCAATTAATTCTTCTAGGTGATATACTGATACATGAGGACATGCTAATAAATTGGTATTTCTTTTCCCAAGTGGCCTTGACATGTATGGTCCTCTATGGCACTGTGATGTAATGTAGTTATGCTTTCATTTCACAATATTCTCCTAAAAATACAATTCCAGTGTAACCAATCAGGACAAACTATGTTGCCAGTCAGTGTTCTGTTTCTCCTATTTGTTCACAACTATCTCATCATAATTTTTGCATTCTGATTTTCCATCTCTGTAGAAAATCAAACTTTTGAAGTTCATTTGTATTTCTGCTTTTCATGCAGATTTATTCTTAAACTTTATGGCTATATTGGCAATGGAGTTCATGCTACCATTTGCATGGTGCATGACTTCAAATACTATATATAAAATAAAAATAAATAAAAATTACTAACCCTTTCTTCAAGGTAATATGTAGACGCAAAGTAAGTTAAGCAGTTTATTTAACACTGCAAAAGTAGTAAAGTCAAAAGCAAGCTTCAAATCACGTTGCCCTGTTTACATTACTTAAATCCAGCTTCCCATCTAAATGCTAGTATCTTATGTATTTTAATTTTGTTTGCAAAATTTTTATTGCTGTTAACTGCCTACCAGACAAATGTGAAGAATGACAATTACTACAAACAGGAAGGCTGTTTTAGTTTTTTGTCCAGGAACTTATTTCTGGATCTTAAAATTTTTATCCTAGATAAGTTTCTGTCTCATCTTGCAATGGATTTCTGGCTTAAAAGCTATTATAATTATTTTGCACAACCACATTATGATTCTCCTAATTTTTTCTGTTCTGCAACTTTTCCTATGACTTCTAATTGTCTTTTAGAGTTTTTGAAAAGTCTGGGCTTTTCAAATTAAAAAGGCATTGCCCAGAAATTCAGTTTTGCTTGGAAATAAACTTTATTAAACTTGAGTAATAAGTTAAAAATTTTTCTTTGCCTGAGATTAACCTTACCTCTGCAGAGTTTTTACTGGCTCTGCATCTCACTAGTAGTCTGAGAGTCTTCCCTTCTCTTGAGTTCTCCTGATGTTTTTCTTGAGGAGGGTAGGTTGAGTTGTTCTCCTGTTGATCATTTTGTGTTGGGAGGCCTTTCCCACTCCCCTCCATTTTGTTGTGCTGCTGAATGGGACTGTGGTAATTCCTGGGCTTTGTAGCTCTTTCATTGTCTCTCTAACTAACCGATAGAAATGTCAGGCATAGAGAACCAGCTCCGGACTGTGACCTCTGTAACGTTTGCCTTTAGCTGATTGACACTCAGGCAGCTGGTGAGAGAAGCCTCCACCATTCAGAGGCCGGAGTACTTGCTGAGCGAGTCCCCTAATGTCAATCCTGTTAGCCCAATTGCCATGTGTTGGAAATGGTGGCCATTCAAGGCTAGATTAAACATTCTGCACCTGCTGCTGATGTGGTACTTCCCCCTTGCCTCCTCAACAGTGTCACCTTGAAGACTTTAGGGCTGCTCTGGGCCAACTACAAAGGCAGCTTTTGTCCTGGTAGGGCTCCCCAAAACTCTTTGTATCACTAGTCATTTTTGTTTGTTTGTACAAACACAATTAAACCTGCGTACGAGTGATTTTTTTTTTTCTCGCAAATGTTAGTTTTCAAAACATCGCTTAGCAAATGAAACAGCAGCAGCAAATTAGTATTAAAATACATATGGATAGTTTCTCTTAATGCAAATGTACCAGAAAAAACTAACTAGAAAAAAGTACAAGCAGTATGAAGGCTGAGTATATACATTGCTTAACTCCTTGTAGGATGAAGATATTTTTGCTGCAGTCTGAGGAATTATAAAACTTATTTATAAAGTGAAGGTTAAAATCATATTATTATTTATTGATCTAATTCTTATACTAGCACTTTAAAACTTTGTTTTGAGTGATTATATTCCTTTGCATCTTAAAATTTTCACTCTTATGATGTGCAATTTGTAGGAGTAGCTAGATGTATCTTACAGGTCCTGCCATTTCTGCTGCTTTCCCCTGCAAACCTGTAGCCAGAGCAGAGCATTCATTGCTGGAAAAAGAGCATGAGAGGGAACTTTGGAAATTTTTCTCAAAGGTGGTAGCATATCAGCAGTAATGCTCTTAGTATGCTCTTAAGCATGAGCTTGCAGTGTGGCTGCCTTGGACTGTGGAGGTGACAGTGACATTTCATCATAAATGTAGGTAATTGCATATCTGGCCTGACAATTTTCTGATTTTGCATACTGATGATAGTATTTTCAATTATTGTAATTTATACTGCATATCTGCAATTCATTGTACAAGGTTTATCATAATACTGTACTTTTTTTCATTTTCACTGTGAACTCTTAAGTGTTCTTGATTTCAAAATCTTGAGCTTGTTGGGGAGATGGGAACTTATATGTAACCAGAATTATTTGTAGAATAATACCCCATCTCTGCAGTACCAATACTTGTATGTATATGTATATGTATGTTTAAGATAAATATTAATATTGTAGAAAATCTGTTAATCAGTGAAAGGGCTAACATTTAGCTTAGCAGTGATGCAAGAGGAATTTTATGAAGAAAATAGCAGACTTTTTAGTAGAAGAGCTGACTGGCATACAAATAATTTTTAGCTTGCCCAGTAAATGTCTTTAGCACATTTTCACCAAATCCTGGAAAGATTACCTTTGTTTTTCACTTGAGATTTTAATATACTTGTTAGAACAATGGTTTATTACAGCATTCTATGCAAGATGTATTTTCTTTCAGTATAGCATCTTTGCTTTTCTTGATTAAAAAAAAAAAAAAAGACATGCCAGCCTTCACAGGGTAGGTGTTAATCCCTCTGAAATCTCTACAAAAGTCTTGTTATGAAAAAAAGGGAGGGTATGTATCCATTCTTTTATAATTTCTGTGTGTGTGTGTGTGTGGTTCTTGTGTAGATCAGGTACAGCCTTTGACATTGGTCTCCTGACTGTCAGCTAGTGTTTTGAGAATCAGATAAATATTAGAAAGTATGGAGAATCTTTATTTTGCTCACAGAAGTGCAGGCTATGTTCTGATGAATAAAACTTTTATTTTATTGAAAGAGTTTTTAAGAATGAATCATCTGTTTAAAAACAGGTCAGACCAGAAATTTAAAATTTAAAATAGAAATGTATTCAAGACTATACGTGGGTAACTGTTCAAGTAGATACTTCAGAAGTATGTGATGGTGATATTTATACTTATATATACTTAATGAATAAAAAGGTTGCTCTGAAAAGAGCAGGTTCTTATAAAGTTCTGGTTTAACCTGAAAAAGCAAATGTCATAGGTTACAGTTTGAATCAATAATTTCTGATTCAGGTACAATCAAATCATAAGCACAGTTCTGCAAACTGTTTGTTTCCAGGTACCTTTTTGACTACCCTGTATTGCACGTTGTCACCAAAATGGTTCTTTTGGCAAGATTGGCCCATTTTTTTGTAGCATTCCATTCTTTAAAGATTGACTGAAAGTCACTGTATTATCTTTCTGTATAGTTGTACCCAGTGTAAGGAACTAAAATTAGGAATAAGGAACTAAAAGTTGTGAAGAGATGTATGGATTATGTTTGTGAAATGGAGTGGAGCTGACTTGCTTAGTATTACTTTCAGCAGAATCAAAATAGCTAAAAAAGTTCAGCAAAATTTGTCAGAAATGTTGGAAACTCAAACAGACAAAAGACTGTTTACACAAAGGTGCCATTTGCATTTGATTACAATTCAGAGGAAAGCCTCACCTTTAACACCCATAATTTTCCCTTTTTAAAGTTTTCTATTTCATGTTCAAGTAATTGAAAGGTCCTTATTTTTTTCAGACTGTGTATTTTACACTTGCTTCCCATCAAGTTCCCCTTTTTTTTTTTTTTGAGCTATTTTTAATAATTATAAAGGAATATGTTTTTTAAAAGGGTTAGGAGGATTATAGGTTTGTGGTCCCTGTAAACACCTAAGAACATTTTTTAGAGCCGATAGCTTGTAGTAATTTGGGCTGTAACTGTCTCTCTCACAAAGCTATGACCAGGCCAAATTAATTAGTGAAATAAAACGTATTGTTTTCCTTTAAGCTCTATTTAGTATGGGATTTTGTCACCCAATTTTTGTATTCTGTATAGATGACAAGCTGGATCAGCAATTCCCATCCTTTGCATTTCAGTTACTTAGTACTGTGTGCTTCTGTGGCTTAAAAATTATTACAGAAATTGCTGCTGTATTCTGTTTCCAAACAGCGATTGCTGATTTTACAGCCAATTTACTGTGTAAAAATGGTTCACCTCATAAATCCAGAAATTCTGAATCATAGAAGGTGTCAGCCCAAAGTCATAGTTTAGTTATGCTGATCTGCAAAATATCAAATCTTCAAGCCAAATGTTGTTGAAGAAGTGCTGTAATCAGCAGCCATTTTCATAGAAAAATTCTGCTCCCTGTGAAAAAAGTTATATTTTTTGAAAGTCTATGGAAAAAAAGACTAGTAAAAATATTGGATGATAAGGAGATTTATTCTTAGAGCTTAAAATGTCTGGTTTTTTATGCTGCAGCTATTTATAAGTTCCAAAAGGGAATTTAAAGACTATTTCAATGTGGCTTGTTCAAGAAAATGAACAGCCTAAAACTACCACTGTCTCTTTGTAGGAGTTTGGGAAGGGCATTCGGCAAAAGTGAGTGAGAACCTGAAACCAGATATTAAAATTCCTCTGTTGTTCCTCTCTCTCTACTCCTGTATTTTTTACTGGATGGTTAGCTGTATAATAAATCTAATGCTGATTGTTGTAGCTAAAGATAAAAAATGCTTTTTATTGGAGATGTTGTAGATGATGAGAAAGACAACAAAAATTTGCTAGCAATTCTGAAGATGATTTCAGAAATCCTAGGAGAAAACTACCTACATAAACTTTACGGGCTAGGGAGATGTCCTAAATAATTTCCAAGGGACTGCATAGAAAACTAAAAGAAACAAGTTAGCAATACATTTCTGCTCTAAAAGTCATGAATAGTGTAGATGCTCTTACTTGTGGAGAGAAATGATGGATGTGAATTAGAGGAAACCAGCAAATCTTATTGCAGGACCTAAGCATAACTTTTAACTAATTACGCAATATGTTCAAAATTGCGTATGTTGGGTCTTCAGATTAAATGTTGAATATGAATATTATGTAGTACGTGAACAACTATATGTTGTAATCACACATCATGTTAATCACACATCAGTATTTTAAGGAAAGCTTGGGAACAAAAAGATGTAGCTGTAGCCAATTGAAAAAACTATGCTCTCCCTCACCTAATTTTGATAGGGTGATAAATGAATAAATAAGGAGATCATAAGGGTAGGGTATATTTGGAAGTCCATTGCAGAGAACCAGAAAAAAGGCGAAGAAATAGGGGACATGAAGGAAACTCTCTTGGTGTACCAAATCATATCCTGCAGTGTTGCCTTGGTGAAGCTGTAGTGTTTGTACTTTTTAGGGAAAAAAAAAAAAAAAAGATGTGTTGGTGTCAGTGAATATTTTAGTAGTAAATTCTGGATCTGGTCATTATCTTCTTTTTCTGTTTCATGGGAAGGCAAAAAGGTTCTTAAGGGAAAAATACTGTATAATAGGAATGTTCTTGAGGTGGGATTTTAGGCACAAGTCCAAAGCACGACTGACATCTATGGCTAGATGCAAATGGTACAGAAAGTTTAGTCTGAGAGAGGAGATGTAGATGTGCCAAAGAATTTGAAGACCAGCATGAAGTGGTCACTAGATTGACAGGTGCAGATGGGTGCTCCTCTGTCCCTGCTCAGAGCACGGAGGTGGCGGCTTGACGGCGCTCGGCCAGGGCTAACACAGCTTCCCGAGCAGAGCTGGCGCGCCGGGCCCCCTTAGAGGGGGCAAGACGAGGGGGACTGTCCCCACTGTTAATGCAGATGTGCCTTTGGGGTTTCTTTGACTAAGCCAGCCTGCCGTCGCCTTCCGCCAGAGGCCTGGGTGCAAGGCCGGGGAACCAGACTTGACGCTCCCTGGGAAGCAACTCTCTATTTTGCACCCTAAGTTGACTCTGAGGCTGCATTTCAGGTGATATTTGGAAGTTAATTGAGCAACTCCACCAGAAGACAGGGGGAGAAAAAAAAAAAGATGACTAGTTAACCTTTAAATCAACACTCATCCACTGTTTTGAGATTACTTTGGATGTCTGCCTCACAACAGATTGTGCAGTGGAAGAGTGAAAGCAGTTAGTGATGCTTCTGGAGAAGAATCCCTTTTTTACAGGTTAAAATGGGATTGTGAAAGGCAGCGCAGGTTATTTTGTAAGAGTGCTGACTGACAGCTTGATTATTTGGAAGTATCGAGGGATTTTCCTGTTAATTAATTTAGAAGATTTAATGGTTAATGGATAATGTAAATGATTAGAAATTGATTTTTTTTTTTCTGAAAGTCTCTGAGTTCGTGAAATAAAATCCAGTGACTACAAGACCATTTACTCATAATGGAATGATGTTATAATTAGTAATGAGTAGCTTAAGATAAGTGTCAAATACTGAATACAAGAGAACTGTATTTTTTGTTTTTATTTACAGGAATAGCAACATTTCCAAATTACACTTTTTAATAATGATTGTATAATTTTGCAAAAAATAAGGATTGAGATATTCACTTAAGAAATTTGAGCTGTTTGAGATAACCAACTTTGAAAAGTCCACATTTTCTAAAAGAAAAAAGAACTTTTTCCAATTTTATCATTAAAATGATATATTCTTCAAACCTCTGTAAAGCTCATTTTATCTGAAAGCCTTTTTTTTTCTGTCTTTTATTGTCTCTTGCTTTCAGTTTTTCCCTTTAGCTGGTCTGGGAGAGAGATCTGTGGCTTGTTCTCAGGAGAAGGACAGTATATGCAATTTTGACCCCTGATGGAAGCTTAGAGAGGGAATTTTCTAAGAACATAGTTACAAAGGATGATTCTATCATGGTGCTGTACAGAAGCAGCAGCATTGTGAAGGAAATAAGGAAAATGTTTTCATTCTTTCAAGTGTCAGTATTTAGTGTCAGTTCATACTTATTTTTGATAGGTGAGGATTTTGTTACTGTGTCTCCCAGTCCCACTCTCCAGGTTTAGGGATTATTTATGCCAGACCCATTTTCTTCCCATAGTTATTATTTCTTACTGCCATTTCTCCTTTCTGTCAAGGTATTGTAATGAATTATATTAATTGCTTTCCTTCATGTGTTTGTATGAAGTATAGTCATCGGTGTAGGCATTTTTTTATGAAATGTAGTTTTTAGAGTGTAAGGGATAATAAACTGAATCTTGAACCTTGCCTTGTTCATGTCTAAAATAATACATTTCATTCAGAATTTTTGTAGTCAGTGTCAGTAATGAAGAAGCCACAAGTTTTGCCTTCACAGTCAGTAAAGAACCATAGTCCCAGGACGCTAGCATGTCTAGAGGAGGCGGCTTTTACTCTCTGGAAGTATGTTTAAAAAAGGTGTCTTGATCAAGTATCATAACTGGCATCTGACATTTAAACTAAAGCTGCTAAATAATATTTTTTTTCCCAGTTGGCTGTTCTCTTTACTTTGACATTATCACTTTAAGAAGCACATGTTCTCCTTTCTTCTCCTCACTCCTCCCACCCTTAAGGCTTCCATGCCTTTAGATCAGGCATTCAGTATAACTGAGAGACTGAAGACCTCTGGAAGGTTTGGAGCCTACATCCTAAAATATATCTGCCACTCACTGCATAGGAACTTTGCTGCCCCCTGCAACTGCTCGTTCACATGTGTTCCTCATCCTCAGACTTCTCTGCCCCTAAGTTATGTTTGATGCTAGTGTGAATGTTTGGGTTTTTAGAAAAGTCTGGGAGCGGGAGGAGAACTTTTTTTTTTTTTGTATGTATGCATTTTTTCAAACGGAATGTGAATTGTGCTTATGGGGCAAAGTTAGTCACTTGGGTTAGAACTTGAATGGATCCCTGATGCTGAAAATGGCCCAGAAGCAGAAACTTGTCTCCAAATAAGTGTCCTGTTCATCTGGGATGAATGTCTGGCCTCAGAACTGGATCACAGCTCTGAAAACTTGAACCCCAAACAGCCTCTTGAAATTCTATCAGGTGCTTGATATCAGTTAAGTTCCATAGTTAAATTTTGTAGTAGATTTTAAAGTTATAGTAGTAGGCTCCAGAAAATTCTGCATGAAATCCCATGCTGGTCTCAGTTGATTTTTATTTAACAATCAGCTTAACTCCATGAAGTCACTCTCTTTTGAATTATAAGTAGCAGGGTAGTACTTTCATTTAAAAACTCGATTTTATCAGGTTTGAAACTTCACTGCTAGTATTTGTTATGTATAGAATTTCTTGATTCAGTGACATTTTTGACAAAGCGTATTTCCATTTGCTTCAGTTTTCTTTTGCAGGAAAAAGTACAGTACTATTTGTCCTAGTTTTGGGTACTTCTCTGTGTTGTTTACAGTGAAAAATAATTATAGAATGTCAGGTGCTGAAAGTGAAATTCAGATGCTTAACATGGGGTAAAACTGTTCTTTGAATACTTGAAATATTTACAAAGTGATTTTTATGAATGTTTCATAGCTACTAGTTTTAGGAACTGAATTAACATTGATTTTTGTTTGTAGTATTCCTGATATTATCAATGCAGATATATCGCTTAGTATTTAATGTGCACAATAATAGAATGATCGCAGAAATCTCCATCACCAATGGACACTAAGAGGGATATTCATACTCTCTAACCTTACCTTGGAAGGTTTACCTGAGGCTGTGAGATCATATTTCTGCTTGAGCTAAATCAGCAGCTCATGATTGCAAAAACAAACAGACTTTCTGCTCCTACCTCTCTGGCCATACATTCCTGCTCCCTGCGGCACTTGCGCTGATGGCTGGATCCTTCGCTGAGTGTGTTGGTACTTCAACCTGCTGGAAAAGTTGCGGTCCCTGCCCCACAAGTGACTAGTTTGCTGCTGAATGAATGTGCCGAGATGACTTTATGAAATAGCTGCTGAATGCTAAAGCTGGCACAAAGAAGGGGACAAGAAAGTGCAGCTGAGAGTAGGGAAGGAAGGCTGGGACCACGGTGGCCAAAAGTTAGATCAAGTTAGTCTTCCACAGAGCCACTGTCTGGGAGGCTAATCTTCCCTGTGCGCTCTGTGGAGGAGGGTTGCTCTTTCAGAAAGCAGTTCAGAGCAGCTACCCAATATTAGGTGCTCTCAATCACCTTCTGGAGAGTCACTTCTTTCTCCATTGACTATAAAGGGAATAGTATGCTCGACTTCCCTGGATACCACTGTTGATAATAGTCTTATTACAGAAGCACAGGACCGAATGCTCGTGAAGACTGAATTGTCTAATTATGCCTGTGTGTGGTCATTCCAGATCTAAAAAAAAGCAATAAAGAGTCTTGCACAGCTCTTTTCCAGACTGTAGTTGTCGTTAAGAGTTTTTCAGCACTCATTTCACTGAGTAAGCTTTCATATACTAAATATATTTGGAATTCATCTTATGCATGCATTTTTCTTCTGTGTACATTTCCCCTTGTATTTAATATGCACTATGTAATTATTATACGTGTGTTGTAAAAACTAAAGTAATACTTAAAAATCTGTAGATACATGAAGTGCATTGACTGCCCAAAAAATGGGAGTCCAGCTCACAAGGAGATTTATTAAGACCCCAAGCCCTATTTAGACACATGAATAACTTTATACATATCTGTTTCTCACTGGGAAATTACTTATACTCCTTTGCGTGCTTTGAGACACCCATATCTTCACATGAGAGGCTAAGTTAAGACAAAGACAGGACAACACGGTGGGAATTTGGAGATACAGGAGAAAATAATGTAAGAAATTAGAAGAATGTGTGTTGACTGCAGATACATCTTAATGTGTGCAGTATTTGACTACATACATGTGGTTACTTGAAATGATTTACATATTTATATGGGCATATGACTGAAGTTTATTGTGGTGTAGAGGTGGAAGCATAAAGAGCTATGGAAAGGCAAAAAAACATGGCAGTCCAAATGTCATAAAGGAGGGCTTTCAGTCTAGCCAGACGAAGGGCAGCGCTCTAAGGGAACTCAGAAGAAAGGAATCAGGAGATGGGAAGCACTTAATCAGACAGAATCTAAAAGTTGGAGTTGGCTGAGGCTGATTTCTATGGCAATAGGGAGCTAGAGAAATGATACTTTGGATTGGTGGGAAGGCCAAAAAGAGCTTGTAATTTGGCAAAGAAAACTGAGTCAAAGCCTTTCATGAGATGAATAAAGGGTCTGAACACGTTCTCATCATATTTTGAGGCTGGTACTGCAGATATGGTGACCAAAACTTTGTCTTCGTTCATGCACTAGTGCTTCACAGTGCATTAACTAATGAAACTGAACTGGTGATGATAATGTTGTAGTGGGTAATATGGACAAAACCAAAACTAAGGTAGATGTTATTTCAAAAGCTGTAATTAAGCTATACTTTATTACTAACATATGGGCAAGAAATTATTGGAGTGTGAATCAGGACATATAGGAAGTTTTTTCATTGCATAACTTTAGATGTCTGGCTTTAAATTTCTCTCTGGAAATTCCTTTTGGTTTTAGGAAGAACTTAGGATAGGAAGGAACTATGTTTAGGAAGAACTTAGATGCCTGAACCTTAGTTAGATGCACAAGAGGATGTTAACATAGTATTTTTAATACCTGTACTGTGTGAAATTGAGGTCAGGGAAAAAAATTTGGGTGTCATCAATATTAGGGATAGTAATTATGTGAGAATGACTGAGGCTGGATGGTGATGGGAGGGCGTGATGAAGGCAGACCTAATGGAATAGTGAGACATAGCAGGAGAGAGCATTATAACCCAAAAAGGAGACTTTAAGGGAGTTGCTAGGGAAGTGAAAGGAGAACCATGAGAGTGGTATCTCATTTCATTTAACTGTCATGCACAGCAGAAATAGAGACAAGGCCTGAGATTTGGCATAACAATATGTTGTTTGAGTAACTTGAATAAGAATAGTTTCACTGGAGGAATAGAAGCCAGATAGTAAAATGATGAAGAGCAGCACTCAGGAAAAAGAGATTCAAGACTGGAATTGGTAGAATATTCAAAATGTCTGACAAGTAACAGCAGGACTGAGATGAGCCAGTAAGGCCTGTTGGTTGGAGAGATGATTGATCATTTAAATGTGTTACAGAGGGGAAATGCTAGGGAAAAATGTTTACTGTTTTTGGTAAAAGAAAGCATTAAGTACTTTGGCCTCCTTGTCATCCCCTGTTAATGGCTTTCCCTCCATACTGACTTGCAGATCAGTTCTTAGCTTGATCTTTCTTTAAAATGTGGTCTTACTTTTAGAACATGATCTCATTTGTCTTTTAGGCCTCTTTCTTGTATTTGACTGTGTGCCTTGGTCATTGTGATTTTGTCTCATTTATTAATACTTTATGGGGAATCTCACAGGACAAATTTCGATGCTGGTCTTCTATGGGGAAAGACTTCCTCTGGTATATTTCTACGACGCTGAATACAGAACAGTATTGATTATGTATTAGGGGTTCCTAAGTGTTGCTGAAATGCCCGTTTTAAGCAATAGTGAAGAAGTAATATTTGCTGTCTGTATGGTATGTGTGTCATTCTGTAGATGAGTTCCTGAAAAACGGAGTGATTTGTCAAAGTAAACTTGTGGCAGAGTTTGGGATAGATCTGTCTCTTTCTATGCTCTCTGCCTTAGCTACAACATTATCCTCGCTTCTGTTTATCTTTTCATCCATAATAATCAAATATCCTTATCCCACTGGTTATCTTACAGCCTTATCTCAGCTGTGATTGCAGGCTGTGCTGAGCTGGATTTGCTTTCTAATGCTCAGGCAAACTCATCTGAAGGTTGCAAGAGGTTTCGCATCAGAGGATGAGGGCTCTTCCCATGCCAGAAAGCTGGACAAGCTCCACCCTTCTGTCTCCTTCCTGGCCTGGGAAAACGTAGATGGACTTTCTATATCCCAGACATGCCAGAGTATCAAGTAAAGCCTTGCAGACTTTTTGAAAATCAGAGCAAGCTGTGTGAAGAACAGTACTTTTAATGGAGCCAAGCAGGATTGGAGGAGTTCAAAGGTGTACTGACAGCTTTGCACTAGCTTCCAAGTTGACACTGTATTTCCTAGCTGTATTCAAGGTTCTGGACCATTGTGACCATTTTTCTCAGCTTTAAGAATTTGTGTAGTTGTGTGTTTTTATACCAAGAGACTCCAGTACATCATAGGTGAAATGATCAGACTCTATAGTGGAGTTTAAAACAAAAAGCTCAGCTTGAAAAGGGGTATTTTGTTTGAAAGCTGTGGTAAAAACAATCCTGATACAGTATAAGTGAAACTGAAAGGTGTGGGTTACACCTTTTATTGAATTGAGATTTCATGTGTTATTCCAGGTTCAGTTTTTCAGTCAGAATTGCAAATATATTTTAATGATAGTAAGTGTGAAAAACTACAAAGACAATTTAAAGCTAAAGAGTGCTTTAAAATTGAAATGAAAATCAACTTTGCACTCATACATACTCTATTCTTACTTTATTAGAATTTTCTTACTCAAAAGAAAGTATCACAACTGATAATTTTGCTGCTTAGCACCAAGAAGCAGAGTAAATTAAAATTCTTCTCGCTGTGTGCCTTGGAGCCCATTCCACCTGACTCATCAAATGAAAAATTCATCAGTTAATCCTCTGACAATAACGATATATACACAAAAATCAATCCGGGATTGATTTTTTGAGCCCAAACATGAAAACCAACCCCTGGCTCACACATAATGTGAAATTTCTCTTCATTCCAACCTTATTATCGAGTATAAAAGCTGGAGTGTTCATAGAATTATTTGTTCTAAGTCAACTGCAAAAGTGCGGTTGTTTGAG
This sequence comes from Apteryx mantelli, assembly GCF_036417845.1. Classification (NCBI taxonomy): domain Eukaryota; kingdom Metazoa; phylum Chordata; class Aves; order Apterygiformes; family Apterygidae; genus Apteryx; species Apteryx mantelli. The sequence continues at coordinate 52,132,630 of NC_090020.1, forward strand.
AAGGAGGGTGGGTGTGCAGCAGAGATGCTCTTGAGCACCATCCGAGGGAGCTAATAAAGTTGTCAGCTGCGTGTGCGAGCACAGCTGATAGGAATCCCCCTTGAAGGCAGCCAATGGAGAGAGGCACTGATGACTGGGCTCTGACGGGAGACCACCCAGAAGAGCTGGGGGAGAGCTGAGTGCTAGGGAAGATCAAAGAGAGGGATGGGCAGCGTAAAACAAATTAAAACTCAAGAGCATAAGTGTGAAAATGGCCTTTATGGGAAAGTGGTAATACTGTAGTTAAATCTGTAAATTGTGAGGTTAAAGCCTGTTCTTTTGCTGGGATTGTAACCAGTTCTAAACTGCAGAAAACGAGATAATAGTTTGGCAGATCTTTCCCTTTTAAATCATACTGCTCTCTCAATGAAAATCAAAATTGCAGCAGATTCCACGTGCATTAAAATGGTTAGTACTTTGCTATCTCTTTCTTTACATCATTGGCTTCTTTTTGGTTTATAATATACATTAAAATAATGAGAGGTCTTCCTTAAAACTTCAGTTACTTCCTTAAAACTTCAGTAATTAATCTGATGAGAAGATAAAACGTGAACTTGTATATGCATTAATATTACTTCATTTGAGCTCACAGTTGATGCTGGGAAGCATCTTTATATCATATTGTGTGTTAAAACATGTAAGGTACACAGCAGAAATTCCAGATAGGACTAACTCAAATCTCTTAAGGTAAACACAGATTGCTTTTTATTTAAGGTACAAAGGAAAAGTAGTCTAGTTCCTGAATTTACATCTATAAACTTACGGTTTTAACTTCTCATCAGATTAATATTTTAAGCAAACTTACCCCAGGTGTAGGAAACATTGCTAGCAACTTGCTGAATAAGTTCTTGTCTAAGTATGCAGTACAGAAAAGGAGATAAGAATCTTTTGAGTAAAATAGCTCTTTTTTTTTTGTTCTGTGTATTACCTGCGGGAGTAACTAATTGCACCTCCTAGATATAAAAATATTCTTCAGACCCCAAGGAAGAACCCAAATGATGTTCAAGAATAGAAATTTGACACCCTGCAGTGTGCAGGCAATAATTGAATAGCAGATGTATTAACTTTTGGTGGTTCTTTCTAAATGTGTGTATTCATGATGCAGATCAATATTAACAAATATTTTTCAAGTTCTAGATACATAAAAGATGAAAACACATGGTTTAGGAATACTTTATTGAGGTGAATTTCCGCAGTCATAAAATTGTACAGAGATTTTTAATAAAATCAGACTGTGAGATACTGTGTTGTTATTTTTACTTTCTTAGTTGAATACTAAGACCACTGATCTTCAGAAATTGTATGTGTTAGGAACACGTACAATTTGTCAGCACATTAAATGTATGTGATGAATTTGGCTTGAAAGAGAGTATCAGAACCTGTATCTGTTACCGGGTAGTATTTCTTTCTACAGTATTATAGTAAAATATGTCTGATTGCAGAAGAATATTTTTGTTGGCTCTTTCAATTTATGGTTCTATTAAAAGTCTTAAAAGTGTAGGAGGCATTTTCACAAATTATCTTCAGAGGTTTTGTTATTGTGACATAATTAGAGATTGAAGGAAGCTAGGAGGGAAAATGGTAGCCGGTGTAACTTTTAGATGCATTAAAGTTGAGTCTGGATGCTAGTCTTTGTTTCAACTGTGCTTCGTACTCTTTTTTTATATGTATAGATTTACATAATCTATCCCTATGGGAAATGCACTGTTACCAGAGAGTGAGTAATAGAGAGTAACGTGAAGGTAGAAAGCATGTATATATTTCAAAATAGGCTTTAATAATTTTTTTTATAATGTTTATTTGGATTTACCTTTGTGATTTGTATCATATTGGTTATGAATATTTTAAATTTTTATTTGTGAATCCTCGTATGCATTATTTCTAAATATGGGGCTAAAATGTACTATTAACATTTTTTTAAAGCAGAGATTTTTTTAATGTGGTTTAACATTAATTTAGTAAAATTATAAAGTAATGCCTTTTATTTTTTGATAGTCCATTTATAGATATTCCTGTTAGAAATTATTTTAATGTTAGACTTTTTTCCTCATGATTTTTTGGGATTTCACATATAAATTTATCCAGTAAGATAGATTAATTTCATATGATCAGCTACAGATAGACTGAAAATATTGCTTGAAAACTGTAAAGGCATTTTTCAGGCGTGATCTATTAGAACAGCTTAAAACTTTATTTTCCTTTTTCTTTAAAATACTATACATAAGTTTTCCTCTTTGAACAGGAAGCTGATAAGTTGCTTCCAATCTGAACAATATTTGCAGCGAATCTACTCTGCTTTTCACCCTGCCTGTTAATTATTGTTGGAAGCCGTGTTGAGGAGATAAAAAGGCTAAATGGTCAGCAGGGGGCACTCATGACTGGCAGAGGTGGTCAGGAAGGTAAGTAGGAACCCTAGGGAGTCCTGAAAAAGAGAGCACGGATCATTTTAATGTTACTTAATAGCGCTGCTCTTGTCAGGAGGCTGCCAGTGTTTTCACGGTTTCCCCATTTTGTAGTGGAGTTATAACTGCCTTTTGAAGTGGATTGAAGTGGACATGTCTTAAAATGCATAGCTCTGACATGCTAAACATCTAAAGCAATTTCATGATTTTCAGTGTTTTGTTTTTCTAAATTCTACTTTAAAAGCTAATTGAGTACAAATAAATACTGGATTTTTGTCAATCATGTATATATGTGCTTTTTATTATGTGCAAAAGGAATAGTATTTTAAATGACTGAGATACAGGAATATCCTGGGTATATTCTTTATAACTATTCTGTTTTTTTAGGCAAAGGTATATGCTCTGTCATATGCAATTAGGTCAGCACTTTCAAATGTATGTGGTAAAGTTAGACACCAAATCCATATTAAGGTATCTAAATGGAAATGCATGACTTTCTGATGACTACACTCCAAAATCTCACAAACTTCAAAAAGGAGCCACAGATAGCAAGGATCCCTGTTAAAGGAGAGACTTTTTTTTTTTAATGTACCTACAAATGTGTTTAGGCATCACGTATTAGGTGAATGGATTGAAGAATACAAGGTACAGTTTGTATTTTCAATATAGTAATGTGTTTTACAAAGTTAATAAGAAAGTCAGTGCTTGTTTAACAAAAAGAAAAGATTCTCTTGAGTGTAGGCACTATGTAAATAATTTATTTTTGTTAAATTGCACTTTAAAATCGTATTATCTAATTGACTCAAATCTTGCATCTATCTAAAATAAGGAGAGTTGTGTTTGTTTAAAAGTTCACATTGTACGCCCAAGCGAACAGCTGCTATGCATCATCTGCCTTGGGTGTGTATCTTCACATATTTGGGTAGGTGAGGCCTGATCCGGTGCTGTTGAACTGTCACGGGGTTCGCTTGAGAGTAGAATTGCGGTGGGGCATGGGTGCCCCGTAGCTGCCACCCTGTTCTGTCGGTGCGGCTGCCTCTGCCCTGACAGACTGTTGGAAATGGGCACTGAAAAGTGGTGTGGGATGCTGGGGATGGGCCTCGCTCGGGGTGATTCTTGCTCTTCTCCTACCTCACACGGATGTGTTAGCACCCATGTTTACCGTTTGAAAATAATTTTTGAAAACAAAATGTCTCCAGGCAAGGTTTCTTTAAAGTGTTTGCTTTACCTAACTGTAATTTCAGGTCCTAGACCTTGGTTTAGCAAAGCAGTCTTGTGTATGTTAAAATGCTTCTCAAGCTGTGGTCTGTGATAAAGCTGGCATTCAGGAGCCCTTGGTTCTGCCTATGCTTCTTCCACGGGCCTGCTGCGTGATTTGGGGCAGCCCACGTTATCGGTTTTAGAGAGGGAGAATTCAAGCGTTTCGCCCTTGTAAAATGCTTTTGAGATCCAATGATGAAAAATGCTGTATAACAGCTATTATTGTGAAGGTGATGCTTTAACACATATGTTTATGTTTTTGAACTAAATGAGAATTAAGATCATGCTCAAATTTTATCATCTGCATATATGTCTTCCAGAAGTGGGGCCTTGATGTCTCAGCTACTTTGAATTCGGTTCGGCTGAGACTTGGGCTTTGTTTCAATATGCTTAAATTTCAGCATATGTTCAGCTGAATGAGAGCTTTGGTATACAGATGACAAGTCTAGGTGTTACCATTTGCATCATTCCTTCCTCATTTAAAAAAAAATCAAAACATACGTTACAGATGCTAGGTTCTGATTGACATCGAGGTGGGAATTGGGGTTTGGGGCCATCCGCTTTCTTGTTTGGTGTGCATGCTTGTTTTGTTCAGGCTCTAAACTAAAGGTAAGGATTTATGCTGTGTCCTTCTGGGATTTTTTTTTTTTAAACAAATGGCACTGAGGCTCTTCTTGCTCACCTATCTTTGTATAATATTAGAAATCTTACTGTGGAAGGTTTTGGGCAAAAACGAACTGTCATAAGAGGATAAAATGGCTGTAGCAGAATCTCTTAAAATTGTTTTCTGTATCACTCTTTTTCAAACATGTATGCTGTGGTTCCATTTGAATAATAAACTGACATTCACCTAACGAACACCATGGAAATTTAGAGGTTGATATTTTACAATAGCAATAGTAGAATGGAGAGACACTGCAATCTGTCCTTTCCACTCTTCTCTCTGTTATGTGTTGGCGCTGCAGCTGATATGGCCCTGCTCCAGCTTTGGCTTTGCAGCTGATAAGGGTCTCTGAACAATGAATTATTTTAGTACTGCACTTTGCCATGTGAGCTGCATTACCTAGGCAAATGGGGTGAGTTGTAGAAAAAGATAATTCCATATTCTGTGGCCAGTTGGAAATAACTTCCTTACATTTGTGAGTCTTAGTCTTGTATCATTTTGATGTAGCTTTTGTATTCTTCCTGAAATAGTTATTACTGTATTTAAAGTTTATATCATATAGTCTATAAGCTTTGCCAACATGGACTTATTTTTAATAACATCTTTGCTTTATTAAAGAGATATGTGTCTTTTTACATGAAAAATATATCTTTTTTAAGAGATAAAGATGGTGGGATTTCTGACTAGACAAGCAGCGAGTATAACAGCTTTTATCTTTTGTCACTTCTTAACTGCACATTAAGGTTTATCTCAGCCTACAATAATAGTGTAGTTATAGGGATTTTCTGTAAAGTTTATTAGTAGAACTTGAAATATGTCTATTTCTGTGAGGATGTAGGCCAGCAAAGCTCAAATTTATAACTAAGAATTGATAGTTTTTGTGAAAATGATAGAGAGAATACAATTTGGTAAATATATCCAGTCACACATTTTTTCTGTGCATGTAATACGGAAGTATTTGTATGTGTGTATTAAATTTATATTCTGTCACTGAATTAGTTTTGTATATATTATAGCTAGCATTTTTCACAAGTGCCCAGATCAAACAATTCTAACTCAGCACTGGGTTGAAGGTTGGCTTGAAGAAAAGAGAAGGCAAGGGGAGAAGACACTCAAATATTTCAAGTGCAAAAACCCTACAAAGCTGGACATACTTTTGAAAATGATTTTATTCTTTTGCTTTTCTAAGACAATTTTTCTGGCAAATTGCCAAATTCTCCTTTTCAACATGAGAGTTAGTGGCACTTTTTTGCAATCTGAATTTTTTGTGACAGCAAGGAGAAACTCTAGGAAATAAAGAAGGAGAGCTGGTAACAAATATGGTCTTCGAAATGGCAAGGGATACCATTTTTGCCACTTTCAGATGAGTGGTTGCTGGGTGATAGCATACAGCATAATGACCTCCCCAGGGAGATACATGCCACAGCCAGGCTTTGAGGACCACGGATTATGAAGGTTCATTTCTGATATAAATGAAAGGGTACCTACAGATATTTGCTCAAAAAGTAGGAACTCTGTTGCCCTCAGCTTAAGTAGAGAGTGCTATTCTGTCTCTCCAGGTAATTTGCCTCAGAAAAACTGAAGTACAACGAAAGTCACCATCTTTCTTCCTCCTCAACGACACATTCCACTCGTACGCTTCATCGAAAGATTTGATGGGAAAAAGGCACAGCCTTCAAAGCCACCTTGCACCATTTATTCAAGGCAGTATAATGTTCACTATCCATTGTTACACTATGTAAATCCACTTTTTACCCCTAATCCACCTCTCTTCCACATTCCTCTTGAAGGACACTTCTTATGAGAGCCTTGAGAGCCAAGAGAAGTGGCCTCGCTGCTTTGTCTAGACTCTTTAGAGGAGTTGCCATCGTAATTCAGGGGAAGAAGTTTTCCTTATCCCAAAGAAAAAACAAAAAGTCTTCATTGTATCCTAGACCTGAACTCAACAAATATTCTATCCCATTGAGATTATAATGTTTACTTCCACTGGTCCATTTCCTCATCCATTCCTTTGGTTTTGATATATTCCGAATATTTCTATCCCACAGAAATTATTTAGGAGTCACAGTGGGATCCTACTCATACAAGTTACTGTCCTTTAATATTTCCACATCACTGCAATATTCAGAAAATTGAGGATGCTAATGGTAGCATGTGTACCAGCAAAAAGAATTTTTGTCTGTGTGTAGACAGTCCACTCCTCCACTCCTTTTCCTCTCAGCTTGAATTCCTTATGAGCAAAGAAATAATCTCTAACAGCATTTCAGATGAAAGTGCTCATAGGAACTTTGATCAGCTCTTGCCCGCCAAAAGACAGGCTTTGCTACCTTCAGCTATTGACAAGGGCTTGAACCCAATATCAGTGGTGTATGTGTCTGCAGCTGCTAGGTAAGTGTTGTGCGTGTATGTGACATCATTTGTCAAACTTTGTGTGTGGCTTGATAGCTGATGCCTTCTGTACTCTTCATCCAAGCATTCCGTCAAAACAGTGATAGATCTTGTGAGTTCCTGTAGGTTTGGGGGATTGGTAGCTAAACACAGAAAACATATGAAAGCATTTTTCCTTCTTGACACTTTGCAGCCTAAGTTCATCTCTAAGATGAGCTCAGAGTTTATCTGAATCAGTTAATTAACTTACTGGTATTCTTTCCAAAGCCACTTTCATTGCTGACCATGTTTCTAGTCTGGCACTGTTATCTAGGAAGGAGCCAACCCCTAATATCCTCCCCGGCTCTCTGAGAATGTTGTTGATTATTGAATTGCTAAGTTGCCTAGTGAGAGAGAATCTTTAAATGAATCATGCAGTGTGTTATGCATTGTATCTCCATCTGTTATCAGTTAGAAGGTGAACTTTTCCATCCAAACATCAAGGCATACTCCAATATGCATTGTCTCTGGCCTGCTTCAGAAACAGGCCAGAATGAGAAGTCTGCGAAGCATGAAGAAAAGCAAGCTGCAGACTTTTAGAAAACATTGTGCCTGTGATGCAAGGACTAGTTCTGCTGCCAAGTTCAGGCTGGCAAATTATTGTTTGAATAGTACAGGTGTCACCCAGAGGCGCTTGCCCATTATAGTGTAATCTGTGCTAATCTGTGCACAAAGAAGGAAGGCTGCGGGCTGCGACTGTGGTTCTTTGAGATGCTATAGGCAGTGTAGTCCCATAACCAGCCCTTCTGCTGAATTATGAAGGAACTAGGAGAAGGATTTTCGTTGTCTTTCCTTTTTTTACTGTCATAGGGGAGAATGAAGAAGCTAAAAGCATCTATGCAGCAGAGATACATACCACTATGCAAAGGGTATTGGACCTGAAATATGTGCAGCCCTACAGCAGGGTTCATCCTGACATCAATGTTTTGAAAAGCTATAGTGAAATAGCTTCATATTTCACATAGGAAATTGTTATCTTTCCCCCTCCCACCCCCACCTCCCGTCTGCAGATTCATTGAAAACTTTACTACCCTTCCTGTCACCCAAACTCATCTCATTGCTGTTTTTTTGAGAAACTGCCTTCCTGGTGTTGTCTGCTTATGTAATCATTAGTGCCCTGAAATTGATGCTTTTTGTTAGTCTGTAGAGTATTTTCTTAGAAGAATTCAGAAAGTGTTTGTTCTTGTTTTAATTTCTGGGCTGGTAACAGGGAGCAAAACCATAAGAAAAAGATTGTATTGAATACAAGTACAATGCTAGATGCTTGATATGTAATGATACCAAGAACTTACATTTAAGTTTTCTACTTTATTGTATTGTCCAAATATTTCTCCTCTTGCAGCATCCTAAATAGTATGGGGGTTTTGTACTGTCAATTAGTCTTTAGAACAGCAGGATGAGAGACCCATTGCCTGCCCCAAAGGGTTTCCAGCCAAACCTTCATAAATTAAAAATATAAATATTACTTATTTTCCTTTCTCAGCTACAGATACTGAGGCACAATAACTTATGACTTTACTGAAATACATATGCTAATTTAATAGCACAGCTGCTTTACAATTTAAGAGTTTGTTTTCTCATAGTTCCCTGCTTAAGCCATTTGGCCATGCTTCTTTAAGTAGGAAATATTTTTAACCAGTATACGTCCCAAACCACTTCCCAGTAGCTCATGCATCTTTACACTATTCCTGAAAAAGCTGTTTATATTGACTGCACTTACAGCATCTGTAATAAAGAAAACCTGCTGTTTTCTGAGCTATTCAGCCTAAATTGTTAGTGCTCTGTGAGTAAAAATTTTCAGAATATAACCTCAATGCAACATTCAAGTATAAGTATATTCTGACATTGTGTTAACCTTAGAAATAAGGATCAAATATTTTTCTTACTTACATCTTTAAATTACTAGAATCACATTTTAGGCTCATAATTCACATATTATTCAGCTGTTTTGCTGAATTGTTGAAAAATGATGCCCAAATGACTAGATTCCTTCTTCACTGCTCTCACCTGATAAAATTGTGCTATTGCTCTTTAACTTCAGTACAGCAGCATGTCAGTCTGCCTAACTGATACCACTCGAAAAATTTAGTTTTATATCACATTTATTTTTCTTCTAAGTGACATTACTGGCCCCACTAATAGTGTGACTAACCTCATAATATTCAGACTCTTTCCCCCAGGAAACATGACTCTGTTCTTCTCCATTTAATTTGATGCCAGAACATGAGGTGTTTCTTTTAAGTTCTTCTTTATCTCAGTGTTGTAGTGTGGGGGACCTCTCCAGATTATTTCAATCTCTCTTCATATGTAAAGTTAATGGTAGCATCCACAATGGGAACCAGTAACTGTAAGAAAGCACACAGCTTGGTGTTTCCTCTTTTTTTCTTCTCCCAACTTCAGCCATGGTATTTCCTCTGAAAGAACGAAAACCATGGAGCTTATCAAAATAACTTACCTCCCTGACTATTGATTTTAACCTTTAATAGTCTGTTAGAATTAGATGGAGAAAATACTTTTTAGATCTTTTGGTCTGGCCCCCTGCCAGCTCAGCATTGTTCCCTTCATATATTACTGACTGTTTCTTCCACTTTGTTGAGAAATTATTCCACAGTTTCACTGTCAGGAAGTTTTTCCTGATATGCAGTATACATTTTTCTTTTCTACTCCTAGTTATATTTCCCTCTCATTCAAATATTTGTCTGTCTTTTCATGTACTTAGACATTTCAAATGTTCCTGCATGGCTGCCTCTCAGCTGAGCTAACGATTTGTAATTGGTGAATCAACATTTAATTCTCTTTTTGTGTTTTCTTTTAATCATCTCGTATTTCATTATCTTGATATTGAAAGTGATAGTGAAGACTGAAGAATGGAATATAAAAGACATTTATTACCTGTGATTTCTCAAGTTTTTTTTCTTTTACTTCTATCCTATTATTCTGCAAACTTAATATAAGTTTGGTGACTGATAAAATCTCAAGGTCACTTATTGCCTTTTAAATTTGTTTCTCTCATTATATATATGTTCTTTGAACTCTTTTCCCTCTTTTATTCTGTGGCATTTTTCTGATTCAAATCTCATTTTGTTATTTTGCTCTGTATATAGATCTGAATCTGGAAGCCCCATAGGTTCTTTCGAATTATTTGTCCGTCCTCTTTGGTATTTACATTTATGGTCAGTTCAGGATCTTCCAGCTTTGATTCTGTTAATGTATTTATTAAACTCTTTCAGTTTGTAATGATGTTAAAAAAGGGCTCTGTTGACAAATTTATTTTTAACTGTATGCTACTGTAAGACATTGTCTACATTAAAAATTCACATTAATTTTTTTCCTGCATTTAATTTTCTAATTCATTTATTATTTTTCATAAATTTACTTCACATTTTATTTGTGGTCCTACTATCCTATACACTTCTCCCCCAACTGAAAGCTGTAGTGACAAGTTGAAAATGGCTCGCCACAGATTTGTGCATAATATGATACCTTTGTGATGCCAAGACACTGGAACTAACTGAAATCAGGGATGGAGTCTCTCTCAGTGAGCTTTTCCCAACTTCCTTTCCTCAAAGCTCAGTCTCCATTCTGGAAAAGCAGTTCCCAAGTAATTGGAGTCCATCCTTCACAAAGGGTGCTCTTCCAGTGAATGCATGCCAGCAGTGAAAGAGCTCCAGAATGAAATATATTTACCTCATTCATTATTTGTGTGTCTGTACTCTCAGATTGCAAGTTTTCTTGAGTGTAAATGTTTTCTTTGAAGCTTTTACATATGATTAATTAGAATTTCAAATCATTGTAGTATATAATAATTAAATAGCCATAAAAATATGGATACCTCTCTCTGTGTTGCCTAACTTAATTCAGAGTAGTGGAAAAGAAAAATGCAAGTCTTTTAAAATGAGATATGGAAAAGTTTAAGTACAGTTAACTAAAAGCTTCCTTTGTAATACATTAGTTGTTTTGTAAAATTATTTCAGACAGAAGTCATTTCAATTTTACCTTAAAATTTAGTTCCAATTTCATTTGTCAGTTCTGTAAGGTAGAATGATTTTCTTAACTGTTGAAACATTGACAATATGATTGCAATTGCATGGAGTAGCAGAAAAGAGTAAATTGTTCCGGCTTATTCTGTGTCCGTTGACTTACATGGCAGCAGGATGGGATTGCTGGAGAAAGTATAAGCTGACTTAAATTTTTGAAATGAAACCCTGGAGGTACTGCTTTAGGTTGACCATTGTCTTCTCTCAGGTTGAAAGCAGACATGTAATGACCTGTCAGCATTCTGCTGGAGTGCCATGGTGCAGAAATAATTAGTACTGCTTTTACTGTTGACCTGCTGATTGTACTCAGTGCCAAAGTATATATCACGCTTACCATTTGCAAGTTTCTATATATTTATTCACGCTAATCTTTTATTGTGTAGTGAAATATTACCTCTGTTTTTAGAGGCTTTGACCTGTGGCACGCAGGTAAAGCTAATATTTTATCAAAGTGACTGTTACTTTGGGGGTTCCGTGTTTGTGAATGCTGAATTTGATATGTTAGGTTTGAGTGTGAGAGGCACAGTGTGCTCACAAATCCCTTTTAATTCATATAGAATTGTTCTACTTCACACTTGTAAAGAGAATCAAATCCAGACTATCCTAAGCTGGATGTTTCTTTAAAAAAAGGAGAAAAAAATCAGTTATGAATCAGTATGTAAAGGTGAGAAATGGAATTTCTCATTCCCAGACCTCTAAGGATATTTTTGCCACATTAATTTCTCCGATTTTTTAATTCACCAGGCACGTGTTTGCTGTCTGTTATTCCTTGCCTCAGTTCTTCATGGCTACTTTGTTCTTTTCCTTCTTTTTTTTTTTCCTACTTTTCCGCATCTTCCAGCTTCAGGTGATTTTTAGTTTCCTGTTTGTCTTAGACTGGTAGGCCTGTATCTCCTTTCCTCTGCACAGCAGAGCACTGGGCATCCAAGAGCAGCCATGACCTTGACAATGAGGTTGAGGGATTGTATTTATCTTTTCCTGTGGTTCTCTTCAGTTTGTGAAAATCTGCTTGGGTCGTTAGCTCTTTGGGAGCTGAGTTATATCTAGGTAGTGGGACTGATAGGTGCATCTACATTACTGTGTTAGCTAAGTTCAGTAGTGTGCTCTGTAGTTTCTCTCTCAGTTGCCCTCACTTACTGTGCTTTGGTTAGCATCCCAGAATTGTCTAAGAGCATGCAAACAGCGTTCCTTTCAGATTAAAGTGAGCCAGATGATGTGCTTCAGCAAGACATGTATAGTGTGCTGGGTGCGGGATCCTCAGCATCAACAGTTTTGCTCTTCAAATCCATTGCCATTGGGCTGCACTAGTTGCTAATGCAGACCTAGCCAATGAGAACCGTACTGGCTTGACTAGCTCTGCGGTGGGCCAGCTTCGTCTATGGTTGTTAGCTTTGTTAACGTTATTGAATTAAACCTGGCGTGAATCGGGCATAGGTATACTAAAATAAATACAGGTATCTGTAAATGCCAAATCAAGCTCTGGAAGAACATTCTCTTACAGCAGGTAGATCTGATTTGCCAGTAAAAGGAGTTAGTGACATAAAACTGAAAGAATAGAGATTCAATCCTAGTCTTAGTGGTATGAAATGTTTTGCAAGGTTGCCAAGCAGGGAAATATTAACACAATTGTGTAGCAAATCCCATAAAGTCCTGTTCATATTAAGCTAAAGTTCATGTTCAGCAGAATTGTGATTGCATTGTCTTTACAAAGTGCACATAGAATGATGTATTTCAAGTGTAGTTACTAGTATGTTAGTTATTTCTTAACAAAATTTATATTTTTTGATGTGGTTAAAATGTATAGTGTAGATGAGTATCGTGTTTAACTTCTGTATACACAGAAGAAATACATATGCTAATTTTAATATCTTCTCTCCTATCTCATTTTTCCTTTTCAATTTACTTTTTTATTGCAAGCCAGGAGCATAAAATCACTTAATAAATGTATTATTGAAACTATTGAAAATCTTAATTGATGATGTAGATGCAAGAATGTTTCACATGGCAGAAAATATGGAAGCTTTCCTGAAGGGATGCTGGAAATGCGTTTAATTTTTAAGTAGCAAATATTGGCAGCTCTCAAAGCGGGAGTGCAGTATCTAAATATTCCTCTAAGCTTTTTGTCCATTATCACTTCGTGGGGAGATCTACCCATCTTTTTCATGTGACTTGGTATGCTATGTTTTCTACAATGATGTCGGTGATCCCATCGGCTTGTGCTTACTGTTACAAAGCTTCTCCAAACTAAATTTTAACAACCCACCATTTAAAACGATGACCTATTACATAAGGAGGGATAGCACGTTCCGGTTTTTTGTATGTTTGAAAAAGCACTGAGGCCAAGAATAGTCAGCTACTGCTGCAATTTTAACCCCGTTTTCTGACTGCTGTCTCGATAGTAGAATTTGTAGTTAAGTCTGTCTTGTCAGTCTGCATCAAACTAGCCTCTCTGCTTTTCCAGTGTGTGTTTGGCAAGAACAAGTACAGGTGCAGGACTGGACTGATTACACCAGTACTTCTGAAAGAGAGATCTCACACTGTGGTAGAGCACCTTAATGTGGTGGGTCCAGGCTGTCCATCATATGATTACACAGATTGAGCCTGGGCAGGACCAAGTATTCATTCATAAAGCAGTCTGCCAATGGGTATCTCACTCTTGGCTTTCTCTAAGCACAGTGATCTGGCTTTTCGATACTCTTAAGCAGAGCCAGGGCCCATCTGTTGACCCTGAGGGCAAATGACATGGTAGGACCCTCATGCATACAAGTAAACTTTTTCCTCTTTTTACTGTCCTGCAAAATGAAACAAGGCTGCCTTTTCCCTATTGCCTGTTGGGAATGGCCTGGGATACAGTTATGAATGCTTACGCCTTGTTTGGAGAGTGCTAGCTGGTTCGGGCTGAAAATGAGTCAGGGGATACAGTAATATGCGAGAGCTTGAGCTTGTACCCTTGCCCTGTTTAGGGTACATACAGCCTCTGAGGCTATGCCAGAGCTAGGATAGTTGTTTGCTGTGTCTCAGAAGACAGGGGTGTCACGTTTACACCTATTTTCAAGCTGATACCTTAGCTAGTAGTAGAAATATAGTCTGCGAAGCCTTATACAGAATTGCCTCTCACAGTTCTGTCTGGGTAAATGGGTGTTTTAACTGTTCTACAAGAACAAAAAGGAGTGGGCTTGTGGATGCCAAAACCAGACAAATAATTAAAAGGAATTCATATCTAATAACTTTTGTAATTTATGTTGCTGATGGTAAAAACTGGGATGATTTCAGGAGAAGGATGGAGAACATACACGTAGCAAGTTTTTTATTTTTCTTCCAGCCTGAACAATATTCCTTTAGGGCAATTTAGAAGATGCAGTAGTTGATTCTGGAGTTAATTTAACTGCATACATGTGCATAGTGCTGTGTTTCTTAGGTGTAATTTGGAGAAGGGGACAGGTAACTAAGGTAGCTATGAAGTTAATGAAGCTGCAAACTTAAGCGACTTGTGTAATTTTCACCCTTGTTTTGTTTAAAGGGAGACTGCCAGCTTGGAATATAGTCAATTTGCAGAAAATATTTAGATACTTACAGAAAATACAGCACACTGCCTACCAATTCTGGTGGCTCTGTAGTCACCTTTTCAGGTCAAAATTTATCTGGTACTCGAGTTCCCTGCATATGGTAATGTGTATATAAAGTTAACCATTTGTATACGTACCTGTTAAATTGGGACCTGAGTAGTTACAAAGGCAGTCAGAGAAACTGATTATTCATAGCACAGAATGATTTCAAAAACACAGAGAAAACAAATCAGAAAAACAGAGGAGAAACAGCTTCTCTGTTCTCTTGCCATTGTAATAACATTAGATATTAGTTATAACACCATAGATAAAATGTCAGGAAAAAATATGAGTTTCCTTTTAATCACCACAATAATCAATAATGTAATTTTCAAATGTGGTACTTTTATGGTCCCTTTTCTGGCATGCACAGAATAGTTTAAAATCTGTGTTTTATGTATAGTGAGGAGTACAGAAAATGTTGTATTTCCCACTCTTGTTTGGGAAGCATTAAAAGAACTTGCAAAACACACTATTGTCATTGATCGTTCCAGTACATTGCCCCATGGGGGCCATTTTGAGGTTGCTAGTATAGTTCTGATATTGCCATGTCCTGATTTTTTTCCCCTTTTAATGCTTGCTATGCAAAATGTTTCTTACACTGTTTTCAGATAGAATTTTCTAGAAATGTTTGGGGTGGGGGGGGGAAGTCAGATAGGGAAAGGAAACCCCATTATTCTTTTTGTAGCTCCAAAAAAACCCTTTCAAGATTGGTCCTCAATATTCAGAAATCTATACAAGCAGAAAAAAAGAGGTAGTTATGTTCTCTGGTCTTGTATAAGGAAGCTTCTTTCAGGGTAAGACTGTTAAATGATCCAGTAATTGACATATTCAAACAATCTCCAATGCCAAAATCTTACTGCACAGAAATGAGATGTGTTAGAGGAATCTCTTTGCCTGAGCATCTTTGAAATCTGCAGGAGGGAACCCTTTTTCTTTGAAATTTTACTTTTGCTTTACATAACGTACGTGGAATAAGCGAAAAGCTTAATCATGGAAGTGTTGACTGTTAAGCTGCATAGTTCTGAATCTTTATGCAGTGTGTTTTTTTCCTATTTACAAAACTTCATAATTTTGCATGAACGCTGCATGTAAAATGTGTCATGCAGGATTATTTTTCAGTAGGTCAACACTCAGATCAAATTGAAACTAACTTTCTCTGAAACACTCAATTGCACTTTTCTTCTGTGAGAACTATTTTCAAACCAAATTTATACTTTCTCTTCCAAACCATTTTTCATGGCTTTGTGATATAATGTTTCTTATAATCTATATAAGCTCTGTTTGCTATTTTTAAGGTTCTCACTTTGGTTTCTTAACTAATAGTATAATTTTTGAAAGGCACTAGAGTATGGACCCTAGCGGGAAAATACATTTTTCAAATCTGTTCATACTCAAACTCTTTACTTGCAGCAGAACCTGCTGAAGCTGCCTAACATATCCAAGTTTATTCACTGTAACATTTTCTGTAACACTGTAACAGAAAATAAATTAATGAAAACTTGCAATTTGTAGGAGATTTTAGGTCTAAATAAGGAAAATAGATTTCCAGTTGAAGAAATTGCATGTCTTTGAGTTCTACTGTTTTTCCTATTGATATTTTTAATTTCTCCTATTAGAATGAAGTGAAATGCAGTTACATCTCACGTCTTTTTAACTGATTGGAATGCCTAATCTGTCATCAGCCTTTTGTACTTTGATTTAATTAGTATTAGCAACTCTTATATTTATGATGTGTACCTTTTACTAAATATCTTAATGCCTTATAAAAAATCATCGCTAAAAATAACCAGAATATGAGTTTCATATCTTCACCAGGCGTTTTTTTTGGCAAATTTTACATAATAATTCTATTCAAATAAAATTTTATCATATAATGCTTCCAGTGTAAGCAACTGGAGTTTCTTAGGGCACAAGGTTTTCTTCCTGTCATAAGCCAGTAACTCTCAGTGTGCATAACTGCCCTTCCCA
The DNA here is from genome assembly GCF_036417845.1 of Apteryx mantelli. Classification (NCBI taxonomy): domain Eukaryota; kingdom Metazoa; phylum Chordata; class Aves; order Apterygiformes; family Apterygidae; genus Apteryx; species Apteryx mantelli. The sequence continues at coordinate 52,149,035 of NC_090020.1, forward strand.
AACAAACTGCACAGTGCCTAAACTCCCTGGGAATAATGTTTCCAGATATCTATGTTGGTAGTCAATAGATTTTTTCTGAAATTGCAGTATTATTTTGAGTTTTTTGGAGACTTGCTTCTGTTTACCAAAAACAACAGAGGGTGCCCTTTCATACCACATCCTAACATGCATTTCCTTGGGGGACACAGCATTCCCTTCTCTTATCTCATTATTCCTGGGCTGTTGCCCAAGTATCTCAATATCAAAAAGTTAAAAGTCACACATGACTCCATTAACTCCTGTGAGTTTTCTTCCTGGCCTTCCCAAGTGACACGGCGTGATCAGAGTTGCCCCTTTCTCTTCTTTCTGTGTTGAGCTTCAGTATTTCTACTGTAAAGACATGGTTTAGGCAATTCTCTGGGCGTCATTTTTTCCATCTGTAAAATAGGAGGAATTATAATCATGTGCCAGCTGTCTTGTGGTGGGCAGAGCATTCAAAAGTTTTTCTGTTCCCATCATACTCACAGCTCTACTGCAATGTTCTGCATCCAAAGGTCTGGGGAGAAATTCCCACACTGCGACTGCTCATCCTCCCTGGGAGCCAACACTGAGGATGGGGAAACTGTCTCCAGCGCTATCCATGCTTTGCATGAGAGTGCCTGCTTGGAAAGGAGTAAAAAGCAGCAACTGCTGGGTATGCCATGTTGGGCTAGCAGAAAATGTGGGGCTGAACAGTCTGAGAGGGAGAGGAAAACAACAGAGAGACAGATAGAGAGAAAACTGTTGGAACACACCAGATTGGATCCCAACCCAAAATGATTCACCTCATCCTCAGAAAAGCTGCCGTATCCAGCCACCTTACAGTAATCAAGGTCTCTTGTCTTGCCTGAAAAACCAAAAAACTGTTCTGCCGTTCAGTATGGCCAGTGAACTAGAAGGGCACAAGGTGGCCTAAAATGTGTTTTCTTTTTATTTGTTGATTGACACAGCATTAAGCATGGCTTGGTATTTTCCTGTTTTAGTGAACCTGTTTGGGGATTTGAGCTTTTCTTACTTTTCCTCCGGTAACTAGTCAACCCTGCAAAGCTTCTGTGAGTTTTGTAGGTAATATACATAAATGCATATTCCCAACCTGGAATGAACTGCTTTGATGCTTACTAGTACACCAGGCTCTTAAAAATACCTGTTTCTCAAATGACATTCCCTTTCTTGGGAAAGCTAGTCATTTCTAAATCACCGAAGCCAGTTTGCTGAAGTATCTCTAAAGTAGTACAAAATCCAAGCAGAGAGCATAATGGACCTTTTGAGTAGAAAAATGTTTTGTGCTCAAATATGATATAGTTCATATTTTTATTGAATTAGTGTTTTACAGAACTGAAGGTGTGTAAGTCTGCATTGCCTGGGTATGGCATTAACTTTGACTCCTCTCATTTAATAAAGGGAAATGAAAGCACACTGGAGCTGGTGCAGAAACACATTAAAATATTATCACTGAATTAAATACATTTCTTGAAATAAAATGAGAAATTTTACTTTAAAAATTAATTTTAAAAAATTTAAGGGCAATATTTTAAATGTATGTTGCCTTTCAAAATCCTATTCTTAGTACCACTGCAGTTAGCACAGATGATCCATTATTTTTGCACCTTTGGCTACATGTCCAAGGAGACCTTTCCATATTTCTCTTTTGCTGTTACTGTGGATCTTTAGGGTTGTTATATCTTGGTTTGTCTCTTTAAAAAAAAAAAAAAAAAAAAAAAAAGCTCCTACAATCCAGTATTTCCATACAAAATTGCATCTTCAAAAGTGCACTGGGTTCTGTTGTGTCCCTTGCACCTGTGGCCTATCTGTGCAGATCTAATTGCAGGACCAAATCCAATATATCTAGGGCGAAAGTACCCATTGGCTTTTTTGGCAGGAATATCTCCAGTGGCTTTTTCTTGTACAACCATTTCAGTTTATCAGTTTCCCAGATACACTACAAAATATTGTCATTTGGAATGTGTTATGTGTTTGCTGTTAACCATTTAGTTTCAAACCTTTTTTAGGCAGTATAAACCTCAGGAAATACATTCTTAGATATAAATCTGGGGTTTATGTTTCAAAAAATGTTTGGTAGGTTTAGCCTACTATTCTTTTTTTCTTTAAATTAATGTTTTGCATATAAAAGGAATAATGGACCTTTGATTGCAGTGTAATACAAAGATTTTAGATCTGACAACTGTTTTGTTATGGTTGATCACTTAAGCTAACTATTTTCAATTTGTGCATCTGTAAAATGGGTATAATAGTATATAAGTGACCCCAATGAATGATAAATGGTATAATTAAGCAATGTTTGTAAAGTAAGATGTGCAGGACTTCCAATCTGTAACTTGGAAATAGATCAATCTAAAATAAATGTATTTAAAAACTAGGCAAAGGTAATTTTATTCAGTAACAAATATCACTGTTTTTTATCTCTCGTTTAACTATCATACCAGCATTGTACTTTGTGAATACATTTAATATCTGACATACACCAATTCTCAAGTTCTGATTAGACAGTGAGATTTAATTTATAACTGATAATTTATATGGGTTGCATAGATGGATTGTCTTAATAGTGTGAATCTTTAAATAAGTATTTTTCAAGAATGACATTACCATTGAGTAGCTGCAACACAAATTGTGTTTTAACTTATACGTATTCAGTGTGGATGGAAAAAATTATTGTATTTTCCTTGAGTTACCATAAAAAGTGTGCAAAATGTGGATTCATGGTGTGCAAATTGTGTTAGGGGATTAGAGGATATTGTAAGGGCATTACTGACAGCAGTATTTTAAAGTCAAAGCTATTTTTTAAATTTCTATTTATAACAAAGTTGCAATGGAAAATGCAAAACACGTAAAATATTTCTGTCAGTATTTTCAGTGTTTGAGTAACACTAAACAGTAGTAAGGCCTTAAACGAGTAGAAAAGCTAACATTTATACAGCCCAGTGTCTTAATTTCTTTCAAAATGCTTACCATTTTTCCTTATTTTACCATTCTATTGATATCCACTTGGCAAGCCTGGGAAGCAAAGCAAAAAAAACCCCCAAAACTCTTACATATCCATGATCAAAAATGAGCGCCTGATGGCCTGAAGGTTGAAATAATTATCTCTGGTGGCCGTGCAGATCTCAATGTCAAAGCTAAGAACCACAGGGCAGCAGAATTAAAGCATGAAAACTGGCATGAGCACAGACAACTGCTTGAGGCTCTTTATTACTGTTTGATACAGCAGTCCTTTGTTGGAAATCTTGTTTTTTTGGTTCGAAAGCAACTGTGTGTGTTTAATCTCACATTTTCCTTTATCATCAATTCCATTCCTCTGATATTTGCAAAACTAAGCAACATCACATGTGTTTATCCTGATTTCTGAATTAGTATATCTGAAGCTTTCTGCTAATCTGCAGATAGGTGGCACCGTTCATACAGATTGGAAAAGCAGTGCTTTCCCTGTTCACACTATTCCATGCTGTAAATTAACCTGTCACTTCATTATTTGACAAGATCTTCATTTTTATTCATCAGGACTTGGGCCAGGATGGGTGCATTTATGGCCATTTGCTTTGCACGGCTCTCAGCTGAGTTTGTAGGTATCGTAAGTGAGATCCATTATCCCTGTTACAAGTGCACACAATGCAGATGCTGATCTGCGATGATGATGAGAAACCAAAGTCAGTAAAGACCACATAAGCCACCCTTGATGAAAAGATAAATGAATGCATAAATAACATTGTGCTCTGCTGTGTTTGCTGAGATCAAGGATAGATTTTGAAGGTTTTGAGAGATCAGACATAGAGAACCTGGAGAAATTCACCCTCCCTCACTTTGCATTCAGCAAGCATTTCACTGTGTACAGAGAAGCTGAGACACATTTTAATGCATTACTGGAAGCCCAGAAATGTTTGGGCACTTTTCTGTTTTTTTAAGGGAAAAACAAAGAAATGGCATCAGGATAAGGAGAATTAAATATGAAACTAAAAAGAACCCCCAGATTGCTTGCATTTTCACTGTTCCTAACTCTGTTCTTTATGTAAATACTTTCACATCTATTGTGTTCTAATTATAAATGTAATTATAGAGATAAATTAGTAAATTATGTTTGTAATTGTATTCATAAAGATTAATGACATTTAAACAGATAGAAGCATGCTGACATAAGACATATTTAAAAGGTGCATTTCAACTATATATAGGGTACTGTATTAAAATATCCTGTAAAAATAAAATCTAGCTAATTGAATCTGTTGTTAAGATTGGCATCACTGCAGCAATCTCTCGCTGGTATATGCATGTATATATTAAAACAAGAATTTTTTGAAAGGCCTTAGCCATATGTAAACTGTGGAATCCTCTGACTTAAAAAAAAAATTTTTTTTCA